>NC_056731.1:1497323835-1497530908 GCF_019279795.1 Protopterus annectens | reverse complement strand
GCACAAATGTCAGCATCTTTTAGGGTTAGGAATGCTTGTTTGTAAAACAGAACTATGACTAACTATTAAGTGAGAATCCAAAAACAATGGAGAAAACACACACGTAAAGAATATATATGTGTATGTATATATATATATATATATATATATATATATATATATATATATATATATATATACACCCACACACACACACACACACACACACATACACACACAAACACACACTCACATATATACACATATATCTGTATCAACAGATGTATAACTAGATTAGATAAATAGAAAGATAGATATGAATATATCATTAACTAGTACACTGCCACTGATACACAAACTTGAACAAAATAATCCCCAGTACAGACTATTGAAAAATAAAACCATTGTCTCATGACTGATCTCAAAATCAAACTGAAACCCATTCTTCCAGCATTGGGTTGCTTTTATGACTCCTACAACAAAAATACAACCTAATAACATAGGAAACAGACTGACTCCACTACCTGCCATGAGAACCAAAACATAAATTTAAAAGTACTGCCATGCCAATGAACTCTTCTGTATTCAGAGAAACAAAATAAAAAAGCATGCCTACATCATTTACATGTCCTTACAGCCCTTAACATGGAGGCCTCATTCCCCACACTTGTAGTTACATATACTCGTGCCACGCTTGCACAACTGTGGCTACATAATATATGTATTTGAAGTGCTATAGTCAATCAAAGCAGACTCAACTATAGTACAACTTAACTAGAAAGTGACTTTGTCATGGTGTGAAAAATGGAGCATCTGACAAAATGTGTTCTGTAATCGTTGTAGTGTTTTGAGCCTTTTGAATCTACAAAAAATGCATTAAATGTCATTATTCTGCATCACAGTGATGAAAATGTGTGTAGTCCTTTAACTGCGCACAGTGTAGATATTTTTTTACACTGGATCTGCCAGATTATTAGCAGCTAATTAGTGGCTTTTCCCCAGTAAAAAAGAGCAGCCTGACAAGGTAAAGTTAGGAAGCTAGTGCCTCACTGCAGTGACAGTGTTGTTTATGCTGATGGAAGATCTGCAAGCATCGACTGAAATGGTGCTCATTTGGGCTAGTCTGAGAAGCATCAGCTGTAGACTGTACTTGGATTTTTTAACTGAGAGTGAGGTGTAGGAGAAATGTCTAGAAACTGGGACTGAAAGAGCAAGGTCTGATATCTGGAGCTGAGATTCTGGACTAGGAGGAAGCCTAAGGAAAGGGAGTCCATTGTGCAAACCTGAATTTGGAATGAGGCCTAGAAAAGAAGCTTACCTGTATCCTGAATGGACTGTATGGACTGCTGTATAATTTTAAAGGCACTGATTATTTTGTGTTGTTAAGAAGCCAAATGAGCTAATATTTTGTGTTGCTAAGAAGTTAAGTGAGCAAATCATTCACTTTTTCTTGTTTCTCTCTCTCTCTTTCCGTTAATGCACCATGTGGTACATCGGGCAGCAAGCACCTTTCAGTACTCCTTGTTTCTGTAGCAGATATTGGTTTTACGGGCTCAGGTGGCTAGTCTAAGCCCCAATCTTCCTCAGAGGGTGCACCACACACACATTCACATGCATACATTTACATCTTGGGCCAATTTAATGTGTCCAATCCACCTACTGTAGTCTTTTGAATGTGGGAGGAAAACCGGAGCACCGGGAGGAAACTCATGTGAATGCAGTCAGGACATGCAAACTCCACACAGAAGGCACCCCATAGATATAAATATATATATATATATATATATATATATATATATATATATATATATATATATATACATACACATAGATCTGTAGATAGTATGCATACACATATATGTATGCATATATATATATATATATATATATATATATATATATTAACTCTGCTGTAGACCACTGCATAGCAGACCTGTATCTCAAGACTGTCATACAATGCAGCCTAGAAGTCACAATCCTATACTACCCCCATAGGACCCATGGTAATGTCTGATCCTGGGTCCACACTTGTAGGGAAGTGCTATTGTGTTGTGAGTCCTGACATATATATATATATATATATATATATATATATATATATATATATATATAGAGAGAGAGAGAGAGTGTGTGTGTGTGTGTGTGTGTGTGTGTGTGTGTGTATATATATATAGATATATATATATATATATATATATATATATATATATATATATACATATATATATAATTGGCTAGGCTTAAAATGGCTCGCAAGGGCAGTTAGCTTAGTACTAATCTATGAATCTATATCTAATATATATATATATATATATATATATATATATATATATATATCTATATAAGTATACTAAAACTGAGTGAAAAAGACAAACGTCAACATCACTAATATCAGTAACAAATGGTAAAAAAAACACTGTTGATATTTCACAACAGATGCACTGAGAAATATTCTGAGCATGAAAGTGAAAACATGTAAAATAGTTAAAAACTGCATCCCCTGTACCCCACACTAATTTTATATTCCATCGCATAGATTGCACAACAGGGGAAGGGCATATTCTCTATACCCCAATAAATTAGTAATCTCATACACCTGCCAACCATCCATTACCCTGTAAGGACACAAAAGTTTTACAGAATACAGAATTTTGATTGCCTAGTTACCCACAAATAATTATTAATGCATTTAAGCCAATAAGCTAAACTCTGCTAGGTATAGACATAACATTTCATTCTTTTTTGACCTCATCAATACAACATGAGTGGAGAGGTTAGCTACGCTTTGAAACATTCAGTGTATGAAAAGCCTGATGACCATTACATTAACGTAGGTCCCAAACAAGGTCCAAAACATAAATGTCCTAAAAAGGGCTGGATAGACAACATAGGTGTTGGTGTGGTTTGCTTTCATTTTTATAAATTTATGATTGCTTATGTCATACATGATGGTTTAATAAAGATGTTTCTTGTTTTAAAAAGGGGGCAGGAATTGAATAATTTATGTAATGTTGCTTAGGTTATATAATATATAGCAATATATGTGAAGCATAATGTTTAATTTTAACCTCTTAATACAGTTTGATTACATTTATATAAATGTAAATGTGCCTGTGTCAGAAGTGATAACTTAATAAAAGTGTTTAAAAAAAGATAGGAGGGATGAGAGGTGGACAAATGAAGGAAGAAGATACCTAAGAGAGTTTATTTAGTTTTCCAAAAAATAGGGAATGCAGACAAGAAAATACTGCTAGTTGATATAAAAGAAGAGGAAATATGATACTCAGTGAAAGCTCAGAAAGTTGGAAAAGTAAATTATGAATAAAATCTCAGTAAAGATGTAGAAAGGAATAAGAGACCCAGTATTGACAATATTGTGCAAACTATGTAATAGGATTCTTAGAAGAGATTAAAGGCCCTCTTCGTGGAGTAAAGCTGTAGTAGTGGTAATACTTAAAGAGGGTGAAAATTTAACAGATCCCGGTTCATTTAGACTTGTCTCAACTTTAAATCTATTATGGCAAGACAGCGTGTTAAACTACTATTAGGAATTATAGGGAAGGATCAATATGGCTTCATAGAAGGCAGACAAACTTTTTTAATATAATTAAGATGTTGTTAATATTGCAAGATGCCAGAGTTAACCGTGAAACCTTAGTACTTGTGAATTTAGATGCTGAGAAAGTGTTTGATATGCTAAGCTGAGGCTTTTTGAGTGATACTCTTTGAGAGTTTGGGCTTCATGAGGGATGGAAGGAGACAATTTTTCAAGTGTTTAAAACTAGAAAGTGGTCATAAAGTGCAATAGCACTCTCTTCTGGAACAAGACAGGGATGTCTCTCTTTCCAGCTACTATTTGCCTTATATTTAGAGACTTTGGCTTTGGCTCTGAAGATAAGGCAATCAGAAACAGGAGAGTATTGTAGATCAGTGTGTATATTGAACCTAGTCAGCCACTGTAGCTAGATAGCACTTGCATATAAGTTACTGAGCATGTGCGAGATCAGTACCATTTTGTGTAGTCAGCCAGTGTGGAAGTAAGCTTAAATGGAAATGCACATGTGAGTGTATTAGAAGATAGAGATTTAGATAGATTATTTTGTACCTTTAGTTCATATATTTCCCACTTGTGGCTCTGTGGACCTGCCTCTCTCTATAGCAATTGTCCATTATTAAGGCTGATATGTTCTTGGGGTTAGTTTAATGGGTGTTTTTGCAAGGGCTGAACAATTGGATAGTGGAATTCCACTCTTCCAAATAAAACACGGTCACACTGATTATAACCTCCGACCATAATTTTGGTGTATAAATTGTGCAAGTTAGCGATTTATGGTCATGGACCTACAAAATATTTTACAGGGGCTTTGTGCCGATCGAGATGATATTAATATTTTTGGTATTGGGACTAGTGTGGAAGGAGTCCCACAGGAACAATCTGGGGATCCAGTAGTCGGCTGTAACTTGCTCTTTCAAAAGTTAAATAAGGTGATGAAAATCTTGAGAACCAACATATGGCACCTAAAATTATTTAAGGCATACAAATGCAAAGGTATTACACCGTGTGGCCTAAGGGTTAGAACCCAGCCTTTGGTTGGAAAACCAGATGATATATTGATGGATGACTGGAACAAAGTTCAACAAAGGGCCACTATGACATTTATTGATATTTTAACATCCTATTATCAAAGAACTATTGAACAGAATATTCAGGAGGTTAAAGGAATATGTGAGAATATGAAACAATTTGAGAGAAGCCCATTTTTTGCTGAGAACTTGGGAAAACTATCCAGGGATCTTCTCAGTTTTGAGAATATAATCAAAGAAAGGAAGCTGCGTAAATTTCATAGAGATATGGATGACTATGAGAGGGGCAGGCCCTTTGAGTCACAGAGGGGTGTTAGATTTAAAGAGAGTAATATGAACATGCCCAACATTTGGAAGAAAAGGCCTCGTTCCATACTTAAAAAATCTACACAAGGTTTTAGTACCTCGGGGGAAGAATCTTCTATGACTGATACAGAGGGCACATTTGTAAGTGAGTTTCCAGACCCCAAGAAAGTATGGACCCAGGTTAGACCTTTAGGGGTAAAAGACATAGAGGGGGCACAAACACAAATGTAGTAACTCTAGAGAATCTGTTACAATCAATAATGAAGTAGTAACTAAAACCTATAACATACATAACATCTCTAAGTATGTTTTATCTAATGATGAACAGTCCTTACTTAATAAAGGTTTGGGATTTGTACCTTGCTTTTTTGTCAAAGAACATGTTTTTGTGTTGGACTTGATTGCTTTTCATAGAAAGTTAAATTTAAAATTGTTTTTTGGTACAACTGAGTCTTCTTCTAGTTCTACTGAATTTCGTTTTCACAAATCAAAATTTATGCCACCAATGAATAAGCATGTAGCCATTTTTCAGGAGGCTGTTTTGAAGTATCTACATTTCAACTATAATTTATCTCAAAGGTTTCGACATAACCTTTTGAAAGGGGAACAACAGGCTCTTAAGGATTTATATATTAACACTGATATTGTCATCCTTCCGGCAGATAAAGGTGGGGCGGTGATAATTATGGATGTCAGTTATTATTTGAATGAGGGAAATGGACAATTGTCTGACCCTCAGCATTATAGAAAAATGCCAACTGACCCCACACCAGAATTCAAAAAGGAAATTGATGCATTTTTAGAGTTAGCAGTAGAGGAGGGCATTATCAGTGTACAGGTTAAACAGCAGCTCATGGTCAGTGATCCGGCCCAACAGTACCTTTATCTTTTGCCCAAAATTCATAAACATTTGAGTCAGTCTCCAGGTAGGCCTATTGTTTCAGGGAGAGGGTCCTTAACTGAGCCCATTTTCGTATTTTTGACTCAATATTTACATCCGTTATTACCATATGTTAGGGAAGGATAAAGGATACCACAGAGTTTTTAAAAATTATTTCAGATTCTCAACTGGAACCTCAATGGCTCATGTGCATGCTAGATGTCAAAACCCTTTATACTAGTATCCCCCATTGGGCAGGATTCCATGCTCTGGATTATTGGCTTAACAAAGTAAATTTGTATCCGCCGGGTTTTAATACCCTTATCATTTGTTTGACAGAACATATCCTAACAAAAAATTTCTTTCATTTTAAGGGAGAATGTTGTTGGCAATAACAGGGAACAGCTATGGGGGCTTCATTTGCCCCCATATATGTGGACCACTTTATGGGGTATATAGAAGATCAAATCATTTATGATGAAATGCATAACATTTTCCTTACTGAAATAGACATATGGAGGCATTTTTTGGATGATTATTGGCTTGTATGGCATAGGGGTGTTGATTATCCTTTGGAGTTTCCTAAATACATTAATGGAAACCAGTGGAGGATTGAATTTACTGCTACTTATGAGATCAAGGAGATTAATTTTATGAATGTCAATATTTTACGACAACCAGATGATACATTGAGCAGTTCACTTTACAGAAAGTACCCACAGTATAAGAACTTATTATATGCATCTAGTCTTCACCCCAAGCATACAATCAATAACATTCCAAAATCCCAGTTTTTAAGAATGAGAAGGATATGTTCTACAGACAGTGATTATTTGGAGCCCAAGCAGGATCTTACGGATAGATTCCTAATGAGGGGTTATAGGGCACCGGATGTACATCGAGCCAGTGAATGGGCTACTAATTGTAATAGATTGGATCTATTAGAGTATAAGAAAAAGGAAAAAGGGGGGGATCACAGACCATGAGGCTGGTTACCACATTTGGTAACAATATTGATTTGTTGCAAAATACAGTTAACAAACATTGGAATATCCTTAGAGCTAATGAAGAATTGAGTCCCCACGTGTTGGATAGATGCCTATTTTCCTTTAGGAGAAGTAAAACTTTGAATTCTCATTTTGCCTATTATAAAAGGACCCTTCACAAACATTCCCATTTCAACCAACCTACTATTATGGGGGATAAGTTGGTGGGCTCCCACCCTGTGGACATTGCAGTTTTTGTAGATATATGTTTAAAACTACAGTTTTTAGCAGTAAGAATACTGGTCAACTATTTGATATTCATTTTTTTGGCAGTTGTAGTTCTGACTGGGTAGTGTATTTGGTTATGTGTCAGTGCTCTGCTTTGTATATGGGGCAAACTTCCAGACAGCTGAAAAGTCATATTTCTGAACATCTTAGTGAAATTAGAAATAAAAAGCTAACTAATGCACTATACAGACATTGTCAGTTACACAAAACAGCTAGTTTTATTTTTGTTATTATTGATCGGATCAAGGGTAATAGACTATCTAAACAAGATTGGCATTCCATGCTTACTAGTAAGGAAAATAAATGGATTATTAAATTGGGAGCTTTATTTCACCCAGGGCTCAATGACAAGTTATAAAGTAAATATACTTATAAATAATCCAGTATAATATTTAGTTTATGTGATTATACTGATATTTATAATTGGTGTATATATGAGTAACATATACAGATATATTCATAGATTTTGTATTGTGTTTGATTTTGCATCTAGATTTTGTAATTAAATAATTAGGGAAGTGCTATCATAATTGTTGTTTCTGATACCATATTAAGCAGTTTTGAGATTGAAAAGCTATCACTGAAGAAGGCTTTTTGCCGAAACTAGTCTGTGTATGTGGAATTGGAAGAGGAAATAAATATATATATTTTTTCAGTATGGAGTCCTCAGGTGCTGGCTGTATTTTTTGTTTTACTTTTTAATATGTGCGGTTGCCTTGCACCAGTTGTACCGGCTAGCTATTTTTTGTGGGTGTGTTAGAAGTAACACATCTGTTATAAAGAGCATACCCAACTCTATAACTAATGAGGAACATTCTGCAAAATCAGGAACTGTTATGAGATATGACACACTTAAACCATTCTGTAAAGGTATACAGTGGATATAAAAAGTATACACACCCCTGTTAAAATGCCAGGTTTTTGTGATATATAAAATGAGACCACAATAAATAATTTCAAAACTTTTCCCACTTTTAATGTGACCTATAACCTGAACAATTCAAGTGAAAACAAACAAGTCTGTTAGGGGAAAAATATAAAAAATAAAAAAAATGTATAATAAGCTGGTTGCATAAGTGTGCACAGCCTTAAACTAATACTTTGTTGAAGCACCTTTTGCTTTAATTACAACATTCAGTCTTCTTGGGTACACACCTGCCATCAATTAAAGAGACTCTGATTAAACCCAAATAAAGTTCAGCTGTCCTAGTAGGATTTTCCTGACATTTACTCAGTTGCCTGCTACAGCAAACACCATGGTTCACAGAGAACTTACAAAGCATCAAATGGATCTCATTGTTGAAAGGTATCAGTCAGGAGAAGGGTACAAAAAATTTTCCACAACATTGGGTATACCATTGAACACAGTGAAGACAGTCATCAAAAAGTGGAGAAAATATGGGACAACAGTGATGTTGCAAAGAACTGGACGTCCCTCCAAAATTGATGAAAAGACAAGATGAAAACTGGTCAGGGAGGCTGCCAAGAGACCTACAGCAACACTGAAGGAGCTGCAGGAATTTCTGGCAAGTACTGGTTGTGTACTACATGTGACAACAATCTCCCGTATTCTCCATATGTCTGGCCTATGGGGTAGGTTTGCAAGACAGAAGCATTTTCTTACACAGAAAAACATCCAGGCCTGGCTAAAATTTGCAAAACAATACATCAAGTCTCCTAAAAGCATGTGGGAAGATGTGCTATGGTCTGATGAGACCAAGGTTGAACTTTTTGGTCACAATTCCAAAAGGGACGGTTGGCGCAAAAACAACACTTTGCATCACCAAAAGAACACCAACCCCATGGTGAAGCATGGTGGTAGCAGTATCATGTTTTGGGTTTACTTTTCTTCAGCCGGAAATGGGGCTTTAGTCAAGATAGAGGGAATTATAAACAGTTCCAAATACCAGTCACTTTTGGCCCAAAACCTTCAGGCATCTGCTAGAAAGCTGAAGAGGAAGAGAAATTTCACCTTTCAACATGCCAATGACCCCAAGCATACATCCAAAACAAAAGAATGGCTTCACCAGAAGAAAATTTAAGTTTTGGAATGGCCCAGCCAGAGCCCAGACCTAAATCCAATAGAAAATGTTTGTGGCGACCTGAAGAGGGCTGTGCACAAGAGATGCCCTTGCAATCTGACAGACTTGGAGTGCTTTTGCAAGGAAGAGTGGGCAAATATTGTCAAGTCAAGATGTGCCATGCTATAGACTCCTACCCAAAAAGACTGAATGCTGTAATTAAATCAAAAGGTGCTTCACAAAGTATTAGTTTAAGGGTGTGCACACACAACAAAGTATTAGTTTAAGGGTGTGCACACACAACAAAGTATTAGTTTAAGGGTGTGCACACACAACAAAGTATTAGTTTAAGGGTGTGCACGTGTATGCAACCAGCTTATTGTACGTTTTGTATTTTTTCCCCTAACAGAATTGTTTTTCAGTTGAATTGTACAGGTCACATTAAAAGTGGGAAAAGTTTTGAAATTATTTATTGTGGTCTCATTTTTTTATATCACAAAAAACTGGCATTTTAACAGGGGTGTGTACACTTTTTATATGCACTGTATACTAAGCAAACTAAGAATAATTTTAGCTACATGTAACACAAATTCATACCTGGCAACTTTCATTGGAACAGAACTCTTTATTTTTAACCATATAGCTATACAAATTAACAGCACATGGAGATTCCACACCAAAGTCAAAGTCATGTAGAGCAAGGTCTCCATGCAGAGGCAAATCTACCTGTCTTGTGCCTATTAAATGTCTCAGAATCAACTTCAGGAGTTAACAAAAAACATGCATTTCTTGTTGCATGCATTTCCTTTTTTCAGTTAATTTATAGCTACATACACCTTTCATACACCTGAGATTACCACTGCCAAATTATGGAACATATATCTCCATTTTACTCAAGAATTCTGGGCAGAGTCAAAACAATGGGGGGAGCAAATTTTAAATTTATACTCTTAAGTCACTTAAAAGTTAGCAGAACAGGTTTGCAGCAGCATGCATTTTCTGCAAAATAAGACATATGAAATTCTAATGTCTGGCATTATTCACTCAGTGTAATTTGTACTGATATACCAGGAAACAAAGATTATATGAAGGGACAGGGAAAAATATGAGGCAGTTAGGAACATCTTGCAAATCTGGTACAGTTGTGAGGTATATATTGTGGAGAAGGCCCAAACCCAGAGCTGGATCACAAACACCTATTCAATACAACTGAAAATACGTAAAAAATGAAAAATCACTCAATCAATAACCACGTCTCCCCAAGACAATCAGGACAGCAGAGCCAGGGAAAAAATAGCCTTTAATGTTCACCAACACAGTAAATAACAGAAATTCACAAAAAAAATCAGTTTAGTGTGCTTTCACCCAGTAAAATATAGGCTTCTTCAGAACAAAGAAGCATCCCCATCCAGTACATTTAAATAGTGCAGCACAACCAATCACATCCATAAATCAATTAAGGACAATCAGGACAGCAGATCCAAGGAAAAAATAGCCTTTAATGTTCACCAACACAGTAATAACAGAAATTCACAAAAAAATCAGTTTAGTGCGCTTTCACCCAGTAAAATACTAGGCTTCTTCAGAACAAAGAAGCATCCCTATCCAGTACATTTAAATAGTGCAGCACAACCAATCACATCCATAAATCAATTGTGTGCATACCATCAATTAATCCCTAAAACCCACAAAGGGATCAACAATATGAAATTCAGACATATTGTGGCTAGTGCAGGGAGCATTACTGAACCTCTAGCTATTTTTATAGATTCTCAATTAAAAAAGTTCTTGAACTCTGTGATACACATAACAAAGGACTCTTGGGACTTTTTGAGAAGAATGTCTAAAGATAAATACAGTCCGGAGGTTTGGTTAGTCAATATTGATGTGGTTGCATTGTTTCCAAGCATACCGCATGAAAGGGGTTTAGAATGTTTTGGTGAAATTTTGTTAACAGAATCAGGGTTGGACAGGAACACCCTGAACTTGATTATGGATTTTATGGACACCATCATTAGAAATAACTTTATTCACATTACCGGTGAGTTTTACCAACAAAGGAAAGGTGTTGTGAAGGGGGCCGCTTGTGCCCCCCTATACACTAACTTTGTTTTGTACTACTGGGAACAAAAATTTGTTCTTAACACAGATTGGCAGGGTTACATCACAGTCTATACCCGATACTTGGACGATATTTGTTTACTGTGGAGTGGGCCTAGAGAGAAATATGATAATTTTATGGTGTATCTTAACCAAACTACTGATTTCCTGGCCTTTACACACACAGTTAGTGATTTTTCCATCAACTATTTAGACATTACACTTTATAAGGATGTGATTAACCACTGTTTTCAGTCCACATTATACTGGAAGGTTTCATTTTCTAACTCAAACTTACATTTTGAGAGTGGACACCCTTATTATCAAAAAAAGGGATAGTGAAGGGGAAGATGATTAGGGCCTCTAGAATGACCAGTGGGACTGCTGAATTTTTAGAAGAGGTTAGGACCCTGACCTCACTTTTTTTAGAGAGAGGTTATCCCAAACAATTGGTGGACAACATGGCAAATGAGGTTATTATGAACAGGGAAATGAAAATTTTTCCCTTGTTAGGTAAGGGTCCGCCTGAAGTGGAGGTATCCGAGGAAGGTGATCTTAAATACAGAGAGGCCTTCATTCACACCTTTTCTACTACATCCACCTAAGTGGAAGACATTATTAAAAAATACTGGCATATTTTAAAGTTCAGTGATGACACTAGAACATTTGTTCCGAACCATCCTACTTTCGTTAGAAGGAGGGATACCAACCTTAAAAAACTCTTTGAAAGGAAACAGGTTGTTAGACAGGATACTGATGAAGTAAGACGGGGGACTCACAAGTGTGGAGCCTGCCAACAATGTGGATACATTTTGGACAAGGGTGAGTTATATATTCCATCTAGGGGTTTTAGGTTGAAAGCATCAAAATATTACAATTGTACTATGAAAGGAGTGGTGTATATTGGGATTTGTGAAAATTACCACAGTTTTTATATCGGTAAGACCGAGAGACCACTTAGGAGAAGGATTTATGAGCATTTATATGAGGTTTCTAGAGGGAAGGAATCAAATGCTTTTTATTGACACTCTTTAACATGTAAGGACATGAGAATAACATTTTTTTCTCTAGAGCAAGTGTTAGTCGATCTCCGTGAAGGGAGTTGGGAATCCAGGGTGGAATACAGAGAACTGTCTTGGCAGTTGAAGTTAGACGCAGGTAGACCTCCTGGTCTCAATCACCATATTAGTATTAACAGTGTTTTAAAACTTAGGGCTGCTAAATTATAAAATTTGTATTTATATTTTTATTTATTTACTAAATATTTTGCTGTTATTAGTATTGTATTTATTGTTCTGAATGATTGATGTATTTTATATATGCATTTTTCCTATTTTTATTTAATAGGATATTTATTGTTATAATAGGGTTTTGACATTGATTTTATGAACTGGATTTTAAGGTTTAAACCAAATACACCTCTATTTTAAAGTGGATGTAACATGCATCTTCATTATGATTTTAATTAGGTTATTTTATAGTAAT
The DNA here is from genome assembly GCF_019279795.1 of Protopterus annectens. Lineage (NCBI taxonomy): Eukaryota > Metazoa > Chordata > Ceratodontiformes > Protopteridae > Protopterus > Protopterus annectens. The sequence continues at coordinate 1,497,518,279 of NC_056731.1, read as the reverse complement.
TAATTGATGGTATGCACACTTAATTGATTTATGGATGTAATTGGTTGTGCTGCACTATTTAAATGTACTGGATGGGGATGCTTCTTTGTTCTGAAGAAGCCTAGTATTTTACTGGGTGAAAGCGCGCTAAACTGATTTTTTTGTGTATTTCTGTTATTACTGTGTTGGTGAACAACTGAAAATACACAGCAGGTTTGAATGTTTCTGGCAGCAAACTTTTTTTGCACTTTCCACTCCTTCCAATAACAATCATATTTAACATATACAACACTCACTGAAAAGACCCCCCCCCACACATTTAAAATACCCCTGACTGCACCATATACAAAACTGCTTTACAATATAGCATGCAGTTTATATATCCTGAAATGTTTTATACAAATAGTAATAAGAACAAAAATAGTTTTACTTGCAGTTAATTCTTTTTCCCTTTTAGTTTCCTTCTAAACATCAATGACATAAAGGTGGGTATATGCTTTACAGTTCACCCACAAGTTTAACAAAGTCAAAAAAACTCTGGTCATTCACAGCCTATTTTTCCTGCAAAGCCATATTTCACAGATGTGATTCATGCTTTATAGTCTCCGATGTATTCACTAATTTCTGTGTTGCTGGTCTTCTTCCCAATCATCTTCATCTCTCTTCCCAGACTCTAGTTCAAGTCCAGGATACTCCTGATTCTTCTAGTTAACTCCTATGTTTTTTTTCTGTCTCTCAAGTACTCACATTATGCAATGCCCACTACAATATCAGTCAATAAAGCATTCTGCAACTTCAAGTGTGATCCATTGTCATGTGGTTTAAGCCTAACACTTGTCTGAATATCACAAAAGCATCAATTAACACTTTATTCACCACATGGATTATTTACTGTCTCACATCCAACAACATTCTCACACTAAACATGCCACCAAACAAACACTTGCCAACATTCATAGGATCAAAGGAGGTTACTAGGCTAATGGCCCCAGGGCCTTTACAAGCCTAGGGAATTTAAACCCATGTTCCCAAGGGTGACTGGTTCAAGCAGACACTAAAATCAGCACCTATTGCTCCTGTCCAAGAGGGGCACAGGTGGAGCCCCTGGGGTGAATTTCTGTTTACTCATCCGATTGTCCACATTATGCTTAAATAGGTCCAACAAAGGGCTTTGTTTAACATGATTAGGAAACTTGTTGCAAAGGTGGAGCAACCTCTGTGAGACAAATTTGTCTCTCCAGCAAGTTCTGTTGATGTCACATACCAGGTTAAGGTCCTTTGAGTGAGTGACCCATGTGCCATTTGACTTGCAAATGTGCAGCATTTCCATTAAAGCTCGGTCAGAGATCGCTCTATACACAAGGTACAGGCCAATTCTGAGCAGTCTGTATGATGCAGAGTAAAGTGACAATGATTTCAGTCTGTCCAGATAAGACAGATTTTGAAAACCCTGAATTTTCTTTGTAAGGAACCTTTGTGGTCTCCAGTTCCTGCATGTGTTTGGAAAGGAACATACCAAAGGGAGCGCTGTACTCTATTATTGGCCTGATGAGGGAAGAGTACAGGGCATACTTCTCAACTGTACAGATTTCTGCAGAATGTCCAGATTTCTGCCTCAGGGATTTGGGCTGTTCCTCATAAGATCTGTGGTTTTCTGGCTAATAACGGATGGTTTAAGTCACTAAATGACCAAGTAATGACATATATTTCAGTTTCAGACTTCATATCCTTCAGATGATACATGCTGACTCAAATAATTTTCTTTTAGTTGTTTTCTGAATTTATAAGAGCAACGTTTGGAGTTTGTGCCTATTTTGGGCCTTTGTCCCCATTGTTTTGGGCTTGGTCTAGATTTCTTGTATTAAGAGGTTAAGAGGTATGGTACAGGGGGGTTAAAACCTCTTTTTTGTGGAGGCAATACCCTTACTTATGAGATTAGCAATATAAAATTCCCTTCTTACCACTGTGAAGACATGGTGATCAAAGTTAAGGTTGCTGTTGACCTGTGTGCCCAGATCTCTCACCACTGACTGTGTGCTTAGGGTATTGCTATTGATGTGGTAGTTTGCAGGAACATTACCCTTGCCGAAGGGGATGATAATGTCTTTTTTTGCATTAAGTTTAAGACCATGACTTTGGCACCAGTTATTAGTCTGCATAAGACCTTCTTGCAGGATGGTGGCATCGCTACGAGTTTCAATGACTGAGCCCAGTTTGCAGTCATCAGAAGAAGTAAATTCCAAGCAGTAGGGATCCCAGAACCGATCCCCGTGGAAAACCACTGGTTACAGGTCTGCTAGAGGAGGTAGAGTCCCCAATTTTGACCTTATGAGTTATATCAATGAGCCAGTTTGCAACCCACCTGACAATATATGGGTTGATGCCCAGCCGGGTGAGTTTATCAATGATGTGTCAAAGGCTTTGGATAAGTCTAGGTAGGCCTTATGCACAAATTTGCCCTCATATAGGGCTTTGGTGACTGTCTCAAAGAAGTCCACCAAGTTTAACAGGCATGATCTCCCCTTGACAAACCCAAACTGGGTGGGGCTGAGCATTTGTAGATTTCCTATAACTTTAATAAGATCCATGATGATTCATTCCATAGCCTTGCAGGTAAGGTTGGTCAGGCTAATGGGTCTATAGTGCCCAGGGTCCGTGGATGCACCCCCTTTGTGCAAAAGGATGACAATAGCCATTTTCCATTTTGCTGGGATGAAGCCACTGCTTAGGCTGTGATTGAAACGTCTGCCAATGGTGATGCTAATTCCTGTTTTAACCCATGTAGAACACAGCCTGGGATGTTATGTGGTCCCATAGAGGCTATGTGTTTGGCCTTCAAGAGGGAATTTAAGACCTGCTTTGGAGATACTAGGTGGAGAACAGGTGTTTTAGGGTTTATGTGGTGGGACAGAGGAGTGAAGTTTTCACTGAACTTGCCAGCAGGTTTGCTATATCCACAGGTTCTGTATATGTAGTACAATTAACTACAAGTTATGGATGTAACCAAAAATGCTTTGTGGTTATCCTTGGTTAGGGAAGCTAATTTGGATTCATAGTTAGCTTTGGAGGACACCACTAGGAGTCTTATTTACTTGTTTAAGTTGAGGAAGTGTTTCCAGTTTTGAGACCATTCCTTCCTACTCTTAGACAGCAATTTTTTTCTCCTGTTGTATAGCCTATTAATGGCAGTTGTCTAACAGGCAGGTTTGTTTTTCTTTGAAGATCTTGCTTTGGTTCTGTCAGGTACGGCAGAGTCAATACAGTTGTACAGGTGCGCATATAAAGCATTGGTGTATAACTCAGCATAAGTGTCTGTTCTATCAGTGGGGAGAGGGGCTATGAAGTTATTTATGTTGCCACATAAGAAGTTGTAATTAGCTTTGGAGAAGATCTTTAGTCTAGTTGTTTCTAAGGGGGAGGTCTTGTGTTATAGTTACTTCTAGCGAGACTGATTTGTGGTCAGATCTCACTAGGGATGATCGCACACTGGGGGTGATGCAGCAGTCCCCTTTGTTGATGAGCACTAGATCAAGGATGTCTGAACCCCTTGTGGGTGTGTCAACAAGCTGGTCCAGGGCATTGGATTTAACAAAGTCCAGGAACCTTTGGGCAAGTGAGTTAGAACATGTACAGTTTACCCAGTCAATGGATGGGTAATTAAAGTCATCTAAAATCAGGGTGTTTGGTTGTATCTTGATTGACTCAAGTAGATACAAGTAGGCTGAATGGATGTCCTGATTCATGGAGGGGGTCCTATAGCTGGTAGTAACCTGAGGAGGGGTGTTACCTACAGCCAATTGCACCTGAAGTAATTCAAGGGAATCCTGCTGTTTAACCAAGCTAGATGTGTATTTATCTTTAATGAATATTGCTACACCACCTCCTTTAGTTCTCACACCTTCAGTTTGTGGTCTGAACGTGTGGAAGGAAATGTAACCTGGAATAGCTGGAGTGCTCTCTGCAGCCTTGAACCAGGTATTAATGACTGCACAAATGGCTGCATCTTCCAAGGTGAAGACTGCTTCCAGTGAGTGCAGTTTCTGGTTTAGACTCCTAGCGTTCAGCATCATAACATTGAGGTTGTTTTGTAGAGGGTATTTTTACATTGGGAATTTTGTTCTTGTGACATTGCCTAAAAAAGGCACTATAGGGGTGGCAAGAGCCTTAGCCAGTAACTGAAATCCCAGGGGGTGACAGATAAATACCATCTCTGACAAAGCATCGAGGTCTGTTGACCATGTCATCCCAGCCTGTCAGATACTGGATCCCCTTTGAATGACACCAGAAACTAAGCCAATTGTTGTAGTCAATCATGTTTGTTTATATTCAGGTATCATCCTAGGTGAAGGTAAAATGCTGCTTAAGGCTAGGGACAGACCTGCCTGAGACACATAATCAGAGAGCTCAATCATGTTTCTTTTCATATAGTCCAGTGAAGTATGTCTCTAGTCATTCACAAGAACATGGACTAAGAGAATCATAACAGTACCTGTTGTTGAGAAACTTGAGTGCATGTTTGATATGGTGGATCCTGGCACCTGACAGACAGCTGGCTGTGACTTTTCTTTTATCCAGCCTGGTGAGAGGGACATCTGTATGTCTCACAATTGAGTCATCTATGACTAAGATGTTTGTTTTTGTGTCATGCTTTAGGTGCTTGACTGGTGAGACACTGGTGTGTGATCTATTATGTGTATTATGTTCTGCAGAGGATGTATTATATGAATCATGCTTGTGTTTGTGTTTGGGAGGTTTCTGATATTTAAGTAAGCTACTGGTAAGGACTTCCGCATATGCAGGTTTATGTTCTGTTGGTTTGGTAGGTGCAGAAGGTGAGGTGTGCATGCTGACAACCTGCATAGTATAAGCTGAACTGACTGGTGATCTAGAGCCTCGATTCTAAGTTCTTGATATAGATTCATCTATCACGTAATGAATTTGTGTGGACTAGAAGAAGTGGGTTGTCAATGTACATGAGGCAATTGCTACATTGCCTCAGGATGCCCATGTCAACCAGGCTGTCTGGAGAAACTGTGGGAAATTGTCCATTCATGATGCTAGGTAAGTTTATGTGGTCAGAAAACAGGCAGAGGATAGGAAGGACCAGGTAAAGTAGAGGACAGAAGAAGTAGACAAAATATATGAAAGGCTAGTGGGTAGGATCTGTGCTGTTACCTCAGGAACTTCACTGAATGTATCACCTGTCAGTGAGGGATAATTGCAAGAACTCACAGATGGAGCACCAGCAGAGTACTAAGAGAAAATTTGCAGGCAGAAGTGTTTGTGTCTATAACTGCCAACAGTGCCTAATGCTGCTCGGCAGTGTGCAATACACAAACAAGTGCAAACCCCAGCAAACACGGTGTTTATATTGCAAATGAGAGCAAACTGATTTAACAAATTAACCAATAAAAAAGCTCAAAACTGAGCCCTGTCCCAACAACCTTCTGTCAGATGAGTTCTAACTGCACACTCCTGCCTGTTAGGTGCAGGGGAACCCTCTCCAACAAAAGATGGCCTGGTTTAGTGCTCAAGTTATATGAACAGAATTATATTCAGTAGATCAAAATCTAGTCTACGCTACAGCAAAGTGCAACAATTTCAGAAAAAAAACAGGTCAGATAAACAGTGATATGGTAAAAATGCAGTTCAAAAGTGCAATATACAGTGAAAAATTCTACTTAAGTTTTGCAGAGATCAGCAGGTGCCTTGAATTGATCAGATAAATACATTAGAACAGTAGCTGGTTGCCAAACTATGTGGAGCTTTGCTAAAACAAATGTAAAATCGCACAAATCTGGTGCTTATGTAGCAAATGAGAACAAACTGATTTAAACAAATTAACCAGTAAAAAAGCTCAAAACTGACCCCTGTTCCAGCAGCCTTCAATCAGATGAGTTATAATTGCACACTCCTGCCACTAGGGTGCATGGGAATCCTCTCCAACAAAAGATGGTCTGGTTTAGTGCCCATGTTATACAAACATAACTAGATTCAGCAGGTCTGAATCTAGTCAATGCTACAGCAAACAAAGTGCAATAGTTTGAGAAAAAAGTTCAATAACAGACACAATAAGCCTTCAACCAACAACTCCCAGCTCAGAAGTGCAGAGGCTTCCCTCTCCTCCCACAAGAGTGCAGACTACAAACCTTCTTAATGTAAAATAACTGGCTTGAAGTCCAAGTGCTTAAACCAGAACTAAGACACTTTTAGAAAAACAAACACACTAAGCCTTCAACCAGCAATTTCTAACTTAGAAGGATGTAAGCTACCACCCCTGCTACAAAAGTGTAGACTACAAACCTTATTAATGTAAAACAGCTGGCCTGAAGCCAAAGTGCTTAAACCAAAACAAAGATGCTTAGAATAGCCGTTACAATTTAATAAGGCTATTAACAAGCAGTAATAAATGCAACAGAATAAATACAATTGAACACGTTTAAGAACAAGCAGCAAAAGCAAAATAAAGTAATAAAGTAGGAAGAAACACTTAATACAGTGAAAGCAGCACATTCCCTACATTAATCCCACTCTTACCTATTTATCTGTGCAGCTCTGATTGTATTCCTCCATGCACTGTAATACTTGGTCTTTTCTCTGGCATTTATTGCCTGCTTCTACACAATGCCATAACATTACCTGCCTGACTTATCTATTTAACAGCTCTTCCTATCCCAGCTTCCTGTTTGCATCCCCTCCCCCTGACTTTCCTTCTTCCTGCCTTCCTTTCTGTCCTGCTCCCAACCTTGGCTTGCCTGGTGGGTTACTATATTTCTTGTGGTCAATGTTTTATAGCTTTGAAAATAAATCGAATAAATGCTAATAAACTGAATAAAAATAAATGAAAACAAGAACAGTCTTACAATTTCTTTCTTTTAATGTTTTCTCATCACTGCATCTGTTGTGCTTTTGTTTCTGACTTTGAAGTTCCATGTTGCCACCGAATCAGGCTTTCCAGTGAAATTCTCAGTTTATTTAAGTACTTCTCAGTTTTTAAGGAGAGTCATAGGTTCATAGGTTCATAGGTAGGTACTAGGCTATCGGCCCAAGGGCCAACGTAAGCCTAGCCAGCAAGGTTCCATAGCTTACACCACCCAAGAAAGTTATTGGGAGTTTCCTCTTCTACCTAGGAAACTATTATGTTTTCCCCATGTGCTTTTCCCCTCTGTGTCTGCTAACTGTATGTTCCCTATCTGTCTCTGTTTCATTTGTTCACTCAGTACAGAAAACCCTACCTACATGAAGTCAAAAGCTAACCAGCTAAGACCACCATCTTGACAACTGCCCTCCGCTTTCCTATCTATGACTTTCTGAAGTGGAAAGAGCTTTTGTTCCATCAGTCTGAGTGCCTGGCTTCAACCATCCCAAACTGATGCTGCCTGCATTTCAGAAGTAGGCCATAATGGCTCCAGCCTGGGAAACTGCATTGCATCCCACCCTGGAGATTGCACTCTGCTTGATGTTGTCTATGAGGATGTTTCTGCAAGCCATAATTCCACCCCCTGAGCAGTTATTGTGGGCACTCACATCACCATGGGACCCAACTATGCCCTCCCCTTATGCATATGAACTCCTATCCATGTGGTCTGAGAGCTACCATCACCAAATTTGCAGTATCAAGTCCACTTCCCTTGTCTTGGTGTTTTTCAGTACTTGCAAGTCTTTGCTTGCTGGTAGAAAATGCAGTAGCCCAGAACTGCCTCTCCATGTTCCCATCCCAGGATGGGTGTGCAACACAATCTGCTCCTTCTCACCCCTCTCAGTTGACTGTTCCAGCACCTATGCTGTTAACTGAACCCTGGTTATCTGGGTCACAGTCAGGACTTTATCGTTCTCAACCACAGAACCCACTAAATTAAGGTATCCAGGTGGGACACTGCAGAATATCTGTTTAGCTTTGTTGTAAATGGTTTATTGTAAAAACTTGTTTTGCAATCCACAACTATTTACTAGTGTATTTGAAAAGCCACTTCATGCATAAAATGTATATCGCATAAATGCAAAGGAAGTTAGCAAATAGTGGCATGAAAGACTATATATTTATATAGTTTTATCTTTCTGTTTGCTTATGGGCAGGATAAGAGGGCTAGTCCATAACTGACCGATTACAGTCATGACCTAGACAATAAGGTACAGCCCCCCCTCATTAAATACATACATATATATGCACCTATATACATACATTCATGCATCTGGGTTATAGAAGGCAAGCACAGGAAGCAATACACCTGTATTTATGAAAAACTAATAAACAGCCTCATTAGCTATGTACAACATTAGTAGATTAATTTAATTAGTGCAAACAAACCCCAGAAAGCTTTATTAGCAAAATATCACATATGGAATGCATCATGTATATAATATGTGTTCACTGCAATATACAGACAACTGCATGCAGAGAAGTACACTTTTCCAACTAATTACTATCAACTACAATTATTAGGCTAAAGTCTGAGTAATCACAGCTAGTCACATGTTTTGTTTTATTTTTCCAGTCTGTTACTAAACTTTTTTTCTTTTATCATTGCTGAATTATTATCAGCAGTCTTCCCTTAGTTTTTAATTTTCCTGGATGCCAAGTTTTTTCCAGATTGTTTCCATACATGCAGTACTGTTTTTAATTTTCCTGGATGCCAAGTTTTTTCCAGATTGTTTCCATACATGCAGTACTGTTTTTAATTTTCTTGGATGCCAAGTTTTTTCCAGATTGTTTCCATACATGCAGTACTGTTTTTAATTTTCTTGGATGCCAAGTTTTTTCCAGATTGTTTCCATACACGCAGTACTGTTTTTAATTTTCTTGGATGCCAAGTTTTTTCCAGATTGTTTCCATACATGCAGTACTGTTTATTATCTCCATAAATTGCAACACTAACATATTTCATTTCTCCACTGACATCCTGATCGAGTATTAACACCCCATATATAGCCTTTCTTGAAGGGCTATATTGTGATCCATCTCTGTAACTCATTTCTATTTTATTTTCAAAGTAAATAACATACAATAGTATTCCAGGTAGTTATGCCATTCTTTGCAGAGAGGTTGTAACACTTGTTTCCTCTTGCTGTCAACCTGCCACCCTTGGAGGACGTTTGGGTTACCCTACCCATGATATATTACAGAAGCATCCTCCCTTTGAGGGTTTTGTAACTACGTAGCCAGCTAATCATATTTAGATTGCTATTACATAAGAATGCATGAGTGACCTTAGCCATGTTACATTTAAATACGTGATTCCCCAACCAGACAGATCACTTTACTAATTCATCTAAGCTGCTTCTGCGGCCTTTTAACTAAAAGGATTAGTACAAAGGTCAAACCATCTGTCAGAATTAGGCTTATATCAGTATCTGCAGAGACTAGAAGGAACATTTTGCTTTGTTGTGGTTGACAAATTGGACACACTATTTCACTGATAGCAACTCTTCTATACTACACAGAGGAGTGTTGTCCAGTGGTGACTGTTAAGTGCTACAGCACTCTGTAGCAAAGGATTAATGCTGCTGCGCTTTCTGTCTGTCTGTCTGGATTTTAACAGAACTTTATATTTCTTTAGCTACTTCCATAAAGCAGGTACATGGTATACTTTGATCTGCTATCTATAAAACAGAAAAATACAGCAGCAGTTTATGGATATTGTCAAGATCTGGTAAGAAAAGATGATTGTTTTCCTTTTGCAATCACTGGCAGTACGGAAAGCCACCATATAAAGGTTGGCAGGATACTTTTTCAGCTTCTGGCAAATGTATATAGACAGTCATACAGAGCTTAGGCTACTCTCCGATTATATCCTCTCATCTCATCTCAGCTTCAGGACATTTTCCTTCCTACCTTTCTGAACTAAGTTGAATAAAAAGGGGACTCACCATGAAAGAACGATCTCGGCTCATTGGAGAGTCTTCATATTCACTTCCAGTATGGAGACACTTTTTTTCCACATGTCAGACTTCAAGGTATGCAGAAGGTTATCAGGCAACCAGAAGTTACAACAGTAAGAATGAAGTCTATAAAGATGAATGGCACATGTTCAAGGTAAGAGTAATAAAACCAAATTAAAAATCTGGGGTATTCATGACATGCACAGGCACATGAAACATTTGGACTTATATAGAACACATGATGTTTTCTTCTGAAACTTATGCTCAGGTACTGTTTCTTTTTCTTATTATGCCAAGCTGCAACTTACAGCAAATGATTAAATGTGCTTGCAATGAGGGTAGGAAGCATCCAGTGCAAAAACTGAGTGCCTTTCTGAATGAAGGAGAGGAGACTGTCAAGACCTACACATTGCAAAGCGTCTTCTTTGTGCAGTTAGGCAGTCGTTGAAATGAAGCCAACTAGTTGTGAACTAGGATGCCCAAACTGTTTTCAGCTATGAGCTGAATGAACACCAGGTGGCCTTTTTAACTTGTGAATCAGCCCTGGAAATTTTCTAGACATGCAGCTCAATATATTGTTAAATTTTGAAAAGTAGCAGCTGCCAGTCTTATGTGTTAATAAGTTATGTAAAAATATAAATATAATGTAACACTGAGCTGCAGAATTCAGTTCATAACTGCATTTGTGCTATTCATTAAATAATACAGGCAAGGTACTTGATCATAGTTGTCACATTTCAATAAGTTTTTAGTCAGTTTTTATACAAGACTAAATGAGAGAGTGGTCCCTTCCCTGCCTTTGTGATACTAAAAAAATTACAACAGATTATGCTTTTATCATTAGGTTCTGCAAAGGCCTTGTTATCACATTTCATTTAATGCCTTTAAATATTGTGATTGTTTATTGAAACTTGACTCTTTAATTCTTATTGTCTGTTCTGCCACTTTATATACAAATTAGTTATACAATACCGACTATCTGAGCAGTGGTACTTAAGGGAGCAGAGAAGTATCTTTTACACTGTACATGTCTGTGAGTATTAATAATTAATCTGCCCCATATCATGTGTTATTTCTCATTCTCAATGAATCTGAATTAAGGATTTTGAGCATATTTGTTAAGATCTAGGAATGTTTTCTGTTTGGTCTTGTTTGGGTATTCCTCACTCCACATTTATGGCTTCTTGTAATTCATTTCATCTGGAGGCACTGCAGCTCATCATTTATGCTGTTAAGGGTCACAGCTGACCTGTATAACATAGTCAGGTACTGGTGTGCTTTTTTTTGGGGGGGGGGTGGTGGATAAAGAAAGCTTTTGTTATACCTTGCTTCCTAGCTCTGCCACATTTTCTGGATTTTATTCACTCTTATTGGCCTGATTACTTGGCTGCTTCTTTCAGCTGAAATGGAAGTGGCCGTCACCTTGTCTTTTTCTTGGCTTATAATTCACTGTGGACTACAAAGATCATTTCATTTTTCTTCTTTCTTTCTCATTGTTCTACTAGTCACTACCTTCTAGATTCTGTTTACTTTATTATATTTTATTTTGAATTTTTTAACCAGGGTAGAGCACTGATGCCACTGGATCCATTTAGTCTCATCCCGGGGAAAACACAGTAGTTACATGACTTTCTATAGAGAGTGAATAACAAAATGCAATATATACATACATCAGTGCTTCCCAACCTTTTTTAACTAATGTACCCCTTGGTATTCCATTTCCATAAAGTGTCCCCCCATATTTTTGTACATGAAAGCAAAATGCATGTAATTTTGCTACCCCTCCCCCCCATGCAGCCTCATGCAGTCATTCCAGTGTCCCATTACTTGGGCTATTTCTCAATTTCTCCTCAGTTGCCATAAACACTGTTCATAACTCTGTGTGCACACTGTTCTCTGCTTTATGTCTACAATTATTACAGATATTTGGATTTCATTTAAAACTTTTATTTCAAATTTTATAGCACAAACACTGATAGGCATTTGCTAAGGAAAGCAGTACAGTTTCAAAATGAAAACAGACTTAGCATTACATCTCTGCCTTTGAAACTCACATTCACTGAAACAGCATTAAAACCCACATTCAAAGAAAATACATCTTACCAGTGGCAGATTAAGTTTATGTTTGGGCTGTTTTCAAATCATCGGCCCCTTGCACATATTTTAGGACCATGCAAAAGTTCTTTGATTCACCTTCCTGACTGTATTAAATTATAATAATGAATTTATATCCCTTGTATAACACATCAACACTTGCTTGTTTTAAATTTATAGTTTTGAACATTTTTCAGTGAGTAAGCAATAAAACAAAACATATGAACCAATAATGACAAAACTGTCAAATTCAGAACATTGAAACCATAAAAGGCCACTCAGACTTCTGTCATTACAATCCACTAATATCAGTCAATATGCACAATCTCTGCAGAAGTAAAAGTCATCTGAATAATTTCACATTAAAGAGGTCTGTAACTAATGAAAAGGTTGGTGCTAGCAAACAACTGTATATATTTCAGTGTTTCATTGTGACTAGGCCAGTGGCCTTTTTTCATAGTAGATATTAATACTGACTTGGGGAAATTTGTCCAATCCAGCTGAGAACTTTGTCTGTTCTTTTTAATTCATGCTGTGGGATGTTTTACATCTGATCTCAGCACCAACTCTGACAGTTGGAGTTACATTTTAACTTCTCATCAGAAGGGGATTGCACACTCAGGAGTGCAGCACTCCTACCATATTGCACTGCAGTGTTAGTTTTAGTTTTAGAAAAGTAATCCAACTAGAGTCCATGGATTTTATTCCCACACCAAACCACGGTGGTGCAGCGGTAGTGTTGTCGCCTCACAGCAAGAGGTTCTCCCGTTCAATTCTTGGCTGGAGTGCCTTCTGTGTGGAGTCTGCATGTCCTCCCCACAGTTGAGTGGTGTTCGAAAGACATGAGTGAATGGGCATGCCTTCGTTGAAGGTTGGGCATTGGGCTGGCACCTTGGCACCATAAAAATCGACTGCCAATCATTAGTGGACCAGAGTTCCGCTGTGGCGACCCCTAACCAGGAAAAGCCGAAAGAATAACAACAACACAACCAACACCAAAGGTGCATGCTGTCTGTTTAGGCACTAAGACAGTAGAATTGTAGCAGTAAGTCACACACACACACACACACACACACACACACACACACACACACACACACACACACACACACACACACACACACACTAAAGACAAGAGCACTTTTGTCTTGATTTAGGTTCTCAGTACTTAACCAAACATCTTTCATGGGTGGATCAGTAGAAAAGGTAATATGAGTAACATGATTTAATGTGTCTTGGAATATAGTCTGTGTTTAAAACAAGTAAATGTGAAAAAGATAGAAGCAAGCAGAATAGACTGCTGTGGCAGAGTAAATAACAAGGTAGGATGAAAGTGATCATTAAAAAAAAATGAACATAAACTCTGCACGGATAAAACATTTTGACACAGCATGTGACATAGGACCACTGGCATTGACGGCAAAGAATAATATACCTTTGTACTGTAAATATTTTTCATGAGTCATCCTATTTAACCCTACAAATTCAGTGCCTGCTGCACTTGAAGAATAAATTGCCTATGTTACATTAAAAAATGTGGAATATATGGAAAAATGAAAACAGGTTCATAGTTACTAGGCATCTCATCCAAAGGAGGAGATACTTAGGACTGCAGAACCCAACCCCCTTAAAATACAACACAGTATCACAATGCACGTGCCGTAAACATTTAGCCTGCTTAAACCAATTACTTGTCTTGAACTGTTCTTTTCTAACATAATTGCACCTACCTGACACAGCCGTTCTCTGTTTCCTTGCATCAAAAATTAAATCTGCCACCGAGCGGTTTACCGTATGGTGTCTCTTCCTACTGGATGAAAAGCTGTAAGGGTGAATAACCCAAAAGCCAGCAGAGTTAACCTTTTCCTGCTCTCTCTCTCTCTACAGCCTTCTGACTACCGAACATCCACAGAGAGAAGTTTGCAGCATAGCTCCAAACTGCCATTGCATAAAAAATGGCTTCCACCCTTTAAGCTTCATCAGGCAGGATCTGCTTTTACAGACTGTTGGCTAGGAAGACATCATTATTAATTTTTTTTCAGGTACTCTTACAAGACCATGCATGTACCCCTGGGGTAAACATACCCTGGTTTGGGAATCACTGACATACATTATATACAAAGTGAGTATCATACATGGTTTGAGGGAATAAAGGAAATAGATAAATGACATTATATACAGACTGAGGGAAAAAAACACTATATATATATATATATATATATATATATATATATATATATATATATATATATCTACACACAAATAAACGTTGACATGCTGAAGGAATTATAATCGAAAATAGAGTCAGAGCAAAGCATGGAGATGGAAGAGGGGAAAGAAGAGGTTAAGCTACATGACGAGACACAGATGCATTTTCCTTGTTGAAATCTGCTTTTATTTGTGAATGGAAATGGGGTAAGAGGAATTATCTTTAAGAAAGGAAGGGAGGGATTCCCACAGTTTGGGACCAAGGCCTGAAAAAGCATGGTGTGTGCAGTGAAGCCCAGTTTGCGGGGTGCAGTGAAGCACAGTTTGCGGGGTTTGGAGGAGAGGACATGAGTGATTAAGATGCCTAAGGTAGTATGTTGGTGCATCTCTGTATAGTTTGGAAGCCAGTGGAGAGAAGGTATCATTCTTGATAAATTTAAATAGTTGAGAGGCAAGTAGAGCATCAGCAAGTTGTTTCACAGGTAGCCAGTTAGCTTTTTCCAAAGTTTTCCAGTGGTGTTCATTTCTTGAGGAGAGAGTGATGAGTCTTCAAATAGTATTTTAAGTGAATGGTAGATGTATATTTTAGATTATGCTCAATTAGCAACAGACAGTATTCTGTCTGAGCCATCAAGATACCTTTACCTATAGCATTCTACAGGATCTGGATAGAAAAGGGGAGATACTAGTACACCAGAATAGAAGAGAGTTGATTTTTTTGTGTGCAGTCTAGGTGCAAAGAAACAAAGAAAGTGGAAACAGTGCCAAAAGCAAACTGATAACCAAAAGTAAGGCACTGGAAGCTTCACCAGAATAAATCTACTGTTTTATTGATCGCACACAATAATAAAAAAGCGTAAAGCACATCCAGAACGCATTAACTGTATCACCGCGTTTTTGGCACAAAAACTTCTTCAGATGAGCATACCAACTTCTGAAACCCCTTTATACACAGAAACATCCCCAATTAATCAATTAGCAAACTTATACTTTTAAAAACACAGTGCAAAAATACTATGTACACAAACAATGAAACACAATAAGTAAAGAAGTGCATAGAAAATCATTTGTTGGTCAAGCAGAAATCTTGTGAAACACATACATTATTTACAATTTGTAAAAACTTATAAACAGAAAATAAATATTTAAAAGTTTAAAACCCATATAAAACCACATTTAAAACACTACTGTACGTCGTACAAATTGTTGAACAGCACCATCTGCTGGACAGTCACATAATTTAAAGTTTAGCTGACCTAAGCTTTAAGACTGGCTTCAATGAAACCATTTAATTTAAACCAGGATACCTAGTAGCTTCAAGAACTAGTTGCCACTACAGTTCCCTGTATTCTAAGCATGTTTCCCAAGGGCCACCCCTAGGATCAATGGGCAATGTTTCAATTACATAAAAATGAAAATCAGCTCCTGCACAATTCAAAGTATGTTTATATAGAGAATTATTACTATTCATCTTTCTTATATCATACCTGTGTTCATACATTCTAGACTTTGATTTTCTCTCAGTTTTGCCTATATAGAATGCTTCACATTTGTCACACAAGGCTAAATAAATAACACTATTAGTATTGCAAGTAGCAAAACCTTTTGTCTTAATAAGTCTGTCTCTACTTTTCAGATGCACCATCTCTCCAACTTTGACATGAGGGCATTGGGCACAACAACCACATTTGTATGTGCCCCTTTTATTAGAAAGGTGAACACCTGTCCTAGGGGTACCATGCTCCAAAATGTTCTTAATATAGTGTCTCCTTCTGTAAATACACTTAAAAGATTTATCAAATATATACTGCAGGTCTGATGTACTAGCAAATCTGTTCCATTCTCTTTCTATAATATTTCTGGCCAACCCAGCATCCTTGTCATAGATAATAACCAAAGCACTGTTGTACCCATCATCATCTGACTGACCTCTCCGATGTTTGAATTTTTCAAGGTCCTGATTGTCACTCCCGAAAATGGGGGCAAACCTAGATTTTCTTGCTTCCAAAACTCATTGTATACTTCCGCTAGGAGCGTTTCTGGGTACCCCCAGCCCTGAACAAATCCATAAGATAAGCAATTTCATAAATAAAATCATTGTCATCTGAGGTTATTCTAGATATTCGAACAAACTGACCCTTTACTACCCCTTTATTCTGGTGATGTGGGTGCGCACTGGTATAATATAGGTAAGAGTTCAAAAATGTTGCTTTTCTTTAAATTCTAATTTTGAAATTCCATCCAGTCTTACTGATACTGAGGTCCAAGTATCTCATCTCATCAGAATTGATTTCATAGGTAAATCTTAAAAAAATATGTGGTGCTATATAAATAGTTAATAAATTGTAAAAACCTACTCTCAGGTTCTACCCAAAATAAACAAATGTCATCCAAAAATAAGCATAAAAATTCCAACAACACCTGAAATCACAACTGAACACCAATTTCATTTCCCAGTAGGACAGTATAATGTTAGCATATGTGGGGGCACAATGGGCCCCCATAGCAACATCTCTTAGTTTAAAATACTCGCCCTCAAAAAATATAAAATTATTCTTTAAAATCACATCCATTAAGATTAAACATGTTCTAAAATCATTGTAACTTATGTCATTACTGTCACTTAAAACCTCTTCTAACCATTCTAAACCCAGAGTGTGAGGTATTGAAGAAATTAAACCTATCACATCAACCATGATAAAAGTAAGGTTGTCACAATAAAGGTCCGAATGTAGTTTTTTCAAAAGGTCCCGTGCGTCTTTGAGAACATTTACCCCCCCATAGATGATTTTTTAAGCTTAGAATCCACAAATTTAGCTAAGAGGGCTGTTATGGAACATTCAGCAGAGACTATTGGCCTTAAGGGTGGGTTACCCACATCCTTGTGGACCTCGGGGATGCCAAAAATTGATGGAATCCTAGGTATCTTGACATGTACAAAATTGTATCATTGTCTATAAGTCCTTCAATGAGCAATTATATTCTTTTATAAGCAATATTTACTTTGTTCAGAGAAACCCTCATATACTGGTTGACATCACTTAAAATGTCCATCATCTTACCTTCATATGTGATTTTATCCCTTAAAACTACACCCCCACCCTTATCCAGTTTCATAATTCTTAAATTCTTGTTACTTCTACATTGTTCAAGTAAGTCACTCTCTTCCCTACTAAGATCCGGAATCACTTTGTTTTTACTTAATGCTTGCCTTAACTTAAGTGTCTGGTGACTCCTTTCTGAAAGGTAATATTTTAGCAATCAACATAAACTATTGTGTAGCATAAAATAATTTTTAGAGTTTATGTTATGTTTAAATTTTCTAAAAAGGCATCCTAGAAACTCTTTCCAGCTGGCTGTGTAAATATTATTTATCCAAAGAGATACTGTTTTTATAACTGATGATAAAGAATATAATTCTAGATCTGGTATAGATCCTTGAAGGGCATCTTTCTGCAGAGGGACTGATGTAGAGGTTGATAAAGTGAAATTAACTGAGAAGTGGCAGTTAGGGAGGTAGTTTCTGAACCAGGGCGGTGTGTTATCACTAATGCCTATTTCATTGAAATGGTATAGGAGAACTGAGTGAACAACAAGATTAAAGGCTCTGGTGAGGTCAGCCAAAATTGCTCCGGTTATTAGGCCTTTGTCCATTCCAAGAAGAATGTTGCCACTGAGTGTCCAGATAGCAGTGAATGTACCTGACCAGACAAAAAAGCCATGCTGTTTTGGAGAGAAAAGTGGGTATTGGTTGATTTATTGAATGAGTTGCTAATAAAGTAATTTTTCTAGAATTTTGTCTTAGGGTAGGGAGAATAGAAGTGGGCCAAAAGTCTGATAGATTGGAGGGACTGGGTTTCTTTGGGAGTGGTTTTACAATGGTATTCTTCCAGATATTAGGCATTAGTATTAAGTGTAATACAAGGTTGTAGATGTGTTTGAAAAGGGTTATGATGTTGTTACTACAGGAATAAATAAACCATGGATAATGGTTCATTTATTTATAGCCTCATCACAAGCCTAATAACCTATAAATATTCCATCTTACCTACTTGGAATATCAGTGTATGACACAACCCATTCACTTAACTCTGGATCCCCTTTATCTAAGTTAAAAGGCAGTTTAGTGCTTGGGTTGCTGTCCTCAGGCAACCTAATGGTGAAACACTTTGTGTCTCATTAGCCACCCCAAACAACACGATTCCACAGTGTGGTGGTGTATAAGTTGTCTGGATATAATTACATATAGCATCTGTATCTTAAATTGCTTATAGCCTGTTCCTTCTTTCAAATATTAAAGCCTGTCACGGAACTCAATGAACCTAAACATCCAAACTACTCTTCATAGCCTAGCAGATTTAAATAACCTTCATTATCCTTTTAGCTAAGTCTTTTTAAATAAAATCTTTAGGACTGGATGTCATCACCATATTTGAACATTAACTTGTATTTCTTCTGCCAATATAAAATATGTGACAGTGCTACAGCAGTTCAGTGTAAGTGCAAACATTATTTCAAGCAATATTATTACCATAAGAGGAATGCAGAATATGACTCATCACCATTTTATTTTCCTTTCCTTTGCTTCACTTTAAATTCCCTGGGTCCACACCATGATAGAGCTTCCATCTTTAATTCAAAATCTTGTTCTCAGAACAAAATAATTTTATAATTAAATCCTGATAAGCTATAGTTAATCTATCATACATCAATAACTCTCACAATCCTAATCCACCCCCTCTCACAGACACAACTGCCACTAGCAGGGGGCATTCCAGTCAGAGCAGCATGCTCACAGCTCTTGAATACAATCCATTAAGACAGCTAAAAAGCTATCCTCCTTACATTTAAATGCCAGCCACGAGTTTTCCCTTACCTCTTCTATAGCCATAACCGAGCCATTTTACAAAAATCCAACAGAGAACAGATCACTTATATTTAATAAGTAAAATCCACCTTAAATTAACAAAATCCCATAATCCTCAGAGAGACTATATGCATAGGACTTATTATTTATTTATTTATTTATTTATTCATTCACATTTGATTATTGGGAAAATCTGACTGGGTAGGATTCCATCTTCATTGGAGGCCCGGGGAGACAAGCTCCAAAGTATTACAAAGCATTTTAAGAACAATAATTTTGCAAACTTTAAAATAATATAAAACACTACAGTTTAAATAATTATAGACATAAAATGAAAACATTGGTTAAGAATAAATACAACTTATGTGACAACTATTTAACATTCAGAGAAATATTAGCAAGTTTCCAGAGAAATTAAAGGTAATATAGTATAATAAAAACAGGAACTGCAAAATGAAGTGAGACAAAAACATGCTTATGGTACATTTATAGAGAAAGCAAGGAGACAGAAATTGATAGAAGTAAAGGAGTGAGTGAAAAGGGGAGATTAAGAGGTGTAAGGCATGAACAGGCATTTGTACACATTTAGTGATATAATCTATCATAGTTGTAAGAAAGAACTGAGTCAGCTTTTGGCGAATACGTCTTTCAAAATGGTTTTGAAGGGTAGGAGGGAGGGAATTGATCTGACTGATACAGGCAAAGACATCCCGGCTTTAGCAACATGTATGAGCACAGACAATACCCATCAGAATTGATAGGTTTGTAAATGGACAGGAGTGTTTGGTCATTGCATTTATTTACTGTGGAGTGGGTCATCCTTCTGCTCCTGGTTGGCATTTTTGTGTTTTGCAACAGTTTTTTCTTCTTGTCTTTTTTTACTTGCTTAGTCATTGGATCATAATGACCGACTTCAAACAAAGGTGTGTAGAATGTTTTTAGTGCTGGACAAGCAGGCTGATGCTGGATAATTTTATAGGTGGTAAGAAGCTGTGAATATGTTAGTTGATGGGGTACTTCTAATCAGTTTAGGCTTTTTAGTGCTATACAGTGGTGAATTCTGAAAGGGGTATTTTTGCTGCAAATTTAATTTTGTTACAGTGATGTTCAAATATTAATTTTTATGATGCCTGAAGGTAAATAAGTTTGGGAGCACCATAAAGAAGTGTGGGGATGAGATAAGTAGTGGCAAGTGTAGTTTTAGTGGTGTTGGTGAGAAAGTTTTGCTTTATAAAGCATCCCTAGTTTTTGATGAGTTTTTCATATGCAATTTTGTATATGCAGGTCAAATTTAAGATTATTGTCCACTACCATCCCTAATAGTTTGCTAAGAGAAGTGACTTCAATGGTTGTATCATCAAGAGAGAAGACTTTAAATTTTGTTTTGAAGTAGAAGTTTGCTGTGGCAAACTGTATCAAAGGCTTTAGACAAGTCTAAAAATAAGGAGAAGACTAGTGTGCTGTTATCTCTTACTTTATTGACAGTATCTATATAGGTTAGAAGTGCAATGTTAGTACTATGGGAATGGCAGAAGCCATGTTGTGTGGGGGATAGGAGTTTTTTTTTTTTCTCAAATATTTTTTTTTTTTATTTTCAATTAAAATAACATTTACATAATATTTTAAATATCATTTTAAACAACTATATACAATATTTACAATAGCCTGATTTTCAATTATATACACTGCATATTATTAAATATAGAACTAACAGATCAGTTATCAGAGATACAATATTGATTATTACAGAGTGTCCAACAAAGATATAACTTTCTTCCAAGGATTATTTACCAATGGCCTGGGATAGAATCATAGTTAAACAAAACAAGCCGTGAGCAGCAGTAGACAGTCGACAAGAGTATATTTATTTAAGCGCTTTTCGTCAGCACTATAGGCTGACTTCTTCAGAACCACAGCAACTGACAACATAAACCATATAAAAAGGCTGATCAATCAACCTACATTTAACAATTAGCTACTTTAACTCAAATTTAAAGCAACAACACCCATAACAATTAACAAATGGTTCAATTGGAAGTTTATTAAAATTGAACAGTCTAAAGAGATGACTGCTTTGACTTTTTTTGATTCTTTTGATATTTCTAACCTCTCAATAATATTATCAATTTGTTAGACATGAAATTTGTAACCTAATGTAGGTCTAGTTTATTAAAAACAGACCTTATATATATATTTTTTGAGAACCCTATATTATGTCATATTACATACATAATTTTCTCATCTTCCTATCGGAAACCGAGTTTAACATTACTACTAATATGTATGACATGAAACTTGTAATTTAAATATGGGGCCCAGTGCATTGAAAATATAATAATAATAATAATAATAATAATAATAATAAAAATAATAATAATAAAAATACAACACTATTTTTTGTGAATACTATATTTATATATAAAAAATATTTTATACATAAAATTTCTTTGATAATTCATAAATAACTTCTACTAGTTTTATATAAAAAATTTTATTACTTCATATACAATTTTTTTATTTCATATACAAGATCCCCGTTACCTCTGTACTAGAAGATAATAGTATTTTTTATTTATATATACATATATTTTTTAGTGTGTTTATGTTAACATAATATTGTATATATTTTTTGTATATTTTTTTATATAATTTGAAACACTCAATAATAATTCACTTAAACATTCAAATTATATGTGTTTTAAATCAACAAGTGTATATGTTTTATGTCCCCTCTGCTTCTAACATGAACATAGGTATTACCCATTTGTTAATTGTTATGGGTGTTGTTGCTTTAAATTTGAGTTAAAGTAGCTAATCGTTAAACGTAGGTTGATTGATCAGCCTTTTTATATGGTTTATGTTGTCAGTTGCTGTGGTTCTGAAGAAGTCAGCCTATAGTGCTGACGAAAAGCGCTTAAATAAATATACTCTTGTCGACTGTCTACTGCTGCTCACGGCTTGTTTTGTTTTACTAGTCTGTTTTTGTTCAAGTTTTATAGACTCATAGTTCTTTGATTTTTATTTCCATCAATGCAGTTGTCTTCAGTAAAGTGTAGAATTCTTCCAAGGTCGGGGGTGTATTTGAATTCCACCTTCTGGTTACGCATTTCCTAGATATAGCAAGTATTGTCCATGACAAATACATATTTGTCTTACTCAGGTAGGGACCTTCATTTACATTTAGAATTATCAATACTTTAGTTAAGGTAAAGGATTCATTAAATAAAGCTTGTAAAAATGATTGATTCCATTCCAATATGATTTAATTTTATTACATTTATAAAAAAATATGAATCCAGTCTGCTTTATTTGACTTTTCACACCTCCAGCAAAAAACATTTGTAGTAGTACTGATCTTTTTAATTCTATCTGGTGTCAAAAATGCTCTATGTGAGTATTTCCAGTTAAATATTTTCCAGTACTGTGTGTTAGAGGTGTAATTAACTGATAGTAAGATGTTAGTTTTAATTTCTTCTGTTAACTGCAATGACTGACCTTTTGTTAAGAACTGCCAGTATGATGGTTTGGGAATTGTTTTATATGTTATTAACTCTTAATATAGATTTGAAATGGAATTTTCTTTTCACAACTATTATATATAAATTCATAGAGAAAACTTATTAGATTTGGAATATCTTTAAATGAGGAATTATTAATTAATCTGCATAAATCTTGAGTGTACATTAGAATGCTATGTAAGGTTAACCAGTCCTGTGCTGGAATATTGGAAGGAGTCATAATATCATATGTATATCTAAAACATTTATTTACACATTGAAACCAGCATAAGAATTAGTTTTGTTCCCAGGAGGTTATTGTTTCCCTATATATTTTGTGAGGAAGGTTCTTAGTGATGGTAAATGGGGTTAAAAGGTCAAACCAAAGTTTTAGATCTACGTTTGCATTGATAAGTTTCCTAAAGGAACTGATGTAATGATTAATCAATGTGTTGTTTTAGAAGGTTTTGTTATATTATATTGTATACTTATGCATAGTATGTACCAGGGATTGTTTGATTTGTCTGCTATTAAAAAAATATTTTAACAGATTAAATTCATTTGTTAATATAGCCATTGTTAATTCTTTCCAGTTGGCAAAATACTTTGGGTTTATCCAGTCTATTGTAGTTTTAAGCACAGATACTTTTATATATGTTACTATTTCTGGGAATTTCAATCCTCCTTGTTTCCAGGGTCTAATGTGATGAGTTAGAGCAACTCTATTCTTTTTGGGATACCATAAAAATTTTATTAAACATGAGTTTATTTCTTTAGGAATGCATCTTTCAAGAATTAACTGTTTTGCTAATGCTACATATAGTATTTTTGGCAATAAGACCATTTTTATTAATTGAAATATGTCTTCAAAAGTTAATATACTTTTGTTCCACTTTTCTATATTTTTTATTGTTTCAGTAATGTTTTTATAATTTATTAATATTGTTTCGTTTATATTTTTGCATAACACTATTCCTAAATAATTTAGCATAAGTTCTTGTTTTCCTATGATGGATTTATCTGTAACTTGTAGTTCTTTTTTCTTATTTAAAAATAGAAATTTTGATTTTGATCTATTAAAGTGTAGACCTGAAATCTTATAAAATTTCTCCATTACTTCTTCTAGCTATCCTAATGACTCTCTGGAGTTTGATAGGGTTAATACAATATCATCAGCAAAAAGCATTATTTTAGATATGTACTGGTCACAGACTTCTATTCCTTTTATTCTTGGATTAGTGTGTATTATTTCTGCAAGTATTTCTATAGCCAAAGCAAATAAAATAGGAGAAAGGGGGCATCCTTGTTTAGTAACTTTTGTTTTATGGATAGATTCTGAGGTGAAAGGATCTAATTTAATGTAGGCTAAGTTATTAATATATATGTTTTTTTAGTAATAAGATGAAGGGAGGAGGAAACTGAAATAATGCTAAAGTTTTAAATAGATATTCCCAGTTGAGGGAATCAAAGGCTTTTTCTATGTCTAATCCAATTACAAGTGTTTCTCTATCTTCTTTATTCACATAATCTATAAGAGTAAGTATCCTTTTAATATTATCATGTGTGTGCCTGTTATATAAAAATCCAGTTTGATCATTATTAATTGTCTTTGAAAGTGGGATTTTCATTCTGTTAGCTAGTATTGACATGAATTTATTTGTAATCATTATTCAGTAGTGATATAGATCTATATGAGGTGCAAAGGTCTGATGGTTTATTATCTTTTATAACTGGTGTTATGAGAGAATATTTCCATGAGGGTGGTATTTTTGCTTCTGACTGGACTTCTAGCAAAGTTTTATGAAAAAGGGAGATTACTGTTGAAGGGAAGAGTTTGTAAATTTCCGTAATTATACCATCTATCCCTGGAGCTTTGTTAGATTTACTTTCTTTTATCTTGTCAACAATTTCTTTGTAGGATATAGGTTTTTGTAGGTCTAGTTTTAAGTTTTCTGGATTTTTTTTATATTGATATGGTTTGTATCTAAGTTTATTTGGTTGGTATCTAAATCTTCTTTTTTGAAGTGCTCCATATAATGGAACTGAAATGCTTCAAGGATGTCTCCTATATCTGATACATTTTCCCCTTTTTTTTCATGATATATACTAATGATATTTGCTTTAGATTGTATTTTAATTCTTGTAGATACATTATGTAGATATCTGGGGGAGGTGGCTAATGAGTTTATTTTTAATTTTTCCAAGGCTAGACGAGTTTTGTGTGTTAGAATTTCATTATATTTTTTATTTAATTCCTCTATTTCTTTTTTGACTTCTGGACAATTCTGATTTTTTTTTTAGATTTTGCTGTCAAGAGTCTGGTTTGCAAGTCTAATGATTCAGATTCCCACTCTCTAACTTTGTTTTTATACCAGCTAAGGGTCTTACCAAATAAATATGCTTTTAATGAGTCCCAAACCATGACTCTACTGATTTCTGTTGTATTATTAATTTCAAGAAATCGCGGTGGTGGTGCTGCGGTAGCATTGTCACCTCACAGTAAGACGCTGTCTGGTTAGATTCTCAGCTAGAGCATCTTCTGCGTGGAGACATGCGTGAATGGATGTACCTTCGTTGAAGGTTGTGCATCAGGGCTGGTAACTCGGCACATAAAAATCAACTACCAATCATTAGCGGACCGGAATTCCACTGTGGCAACCCCCAAACTGGGAAAAGCCGAAAGACACAACAACAACATTAATTCCAAGAAATAATTGTAGTTCTGACAACATCCAGGGTCTGAATTCTTTAATTTTCATGATATATGATGGAATTCTAGTTGAGAGGATTAAAGATTTAAACTCTGTTTGGAGCTTCATTATCAGAGAGTTATGATCTGAGAAGGGGCATGGAACTACTGAGAAATTGAGGATTTTTGTTTGTAAATCTTGAACCATGAATAATTTGTCTGTTCTGGTTTGTGTTCCAAATCTATGGTCTTTATGGGAAAATAATAAGGATTTATCATCTTTTACTTTAAAAGTGTCAATTAAATGAAATGAATCAATCCATTTTTTAAGGATTTTGAAATAGTTGCTATGCGAAAAGACTTTTTGATGGTTTCAGAAGCTTCTAAGGTACAAATAAAGTCTCCTCCCAGTATAAGATCTCCTTTATAATTGTTGGAAATAAAATCTAGGTTTGTTTTAACTGTTCCTGCTCCAATTCCTGGGAACAAATATGATTAGCTAAGGTCCATATTCTGTTATTAAATTTAATTATAACAAATGCTAGTAGACCTTCTTTGTCTTCATATTTATAAATAACTTTTGGAGTGATTATGTTTTTCTTCCAGAGAATTGATACTCCTTTTGTCTTTGTTCTATAGGAGGATTGAGCTAAGACTGTATAGTCCTTAGGGTTCCAAATAAAGCTATCATTAGTCTTAAAATGCGTTTCCTGGAGAAATACTACTTGTGCCTTATTTAGATTTAAATATTTTAGTAAGTTTGATCTTTTATTTGCATTATTTAAGCCATTAGTATTTAATGATAAGAATGTTAAATCCATTTCAAGTTATTGTTGAAAGAAACTTTTTTGCTTCTTTTTTTTATTTTGATTATAGTAGTTATACCATATTCTCTGATAACCTTGGATGTTATTTTTATGTGTGTAAACTTGGGAGTGTAATTTAATGTTCTTTCGTCTTTAAATTTAAGTAGGGTAAAATTCTGGTCAGGCTTTAAAAAAGTACTTCTATAAAACATTAATTCTAAAGTATCAAATACAAGTAAATATGAATTTCCCATTAAACATGGAATGAAAGTCATTCCTAATCCAATATATAAAGATAGATTTATTGGAATATCACTCATACCTTTAACCATCAATATCAACTGGCTCCATATGTTAAATTATTATATGGAGAATTTTCTTAAAAGAGATATGAAATTCTGTATTATTCTATTATCGTTCTATAGTATTTTATATATCAGGATGGAATGTTAGTAGTGTAAACATTTATTATGTTGACTTAGAAAATATCCAATATTTAGTTACCCTTAAGAGATCCCAAACATGTCAGATATGTCATTTTGGATACATTAAATGCAACAGAGGAGCATACACTAAATAAGCCAACAACAAATAGATTATTACTAAAATAATTTGACTAAAAGGACTCTACAAGAGACAATGAGTGATTACCAATGAAATATGAACTTACTGCAGGTGTACTGTCTTCCTTTACTTTCCCACTCTTCAGCTCACCAACTTCAACTTAAACTTATGAAAAGACATGGCTTATCAGTGGTATCCTGACTCAGAGTAGAGGCGCTTTACATTCTAGTGTGCAGTGCTTTCACATATTTATAGATTTACAAAGCAGAGTCTAAGAATGAACTATGATCACCCTGACAATTCCCATCCTGCATAGGGCACCTCCTGCTTCCAGAATGGGTAATCAGATCAGGTCTAGAATGAATGTGAAGGTACCTATATGGTAATCAAGACTTACCTTAGGTAAGTATTAATCAAATAGTATTTAGAGCATCTTAGAGAGTTCTCGGGGCAGTTAGAATACTCTTAAGCCTCTCCTCCCTTGACCAAAAACAGAGATTTCCCTTCCCATTCTTTCCATTGTCAGTAGTAATAAAAGAAATTCAGCAAACATAGGTAAACAGAAATAACATTCAGTAGTCCGTCTTGTACATGACTCACAATCCATTAAACAAGTCAGTGACTAACATCACTTTAGTAAACATTATGAAGACAAATTAGAAATAATTTCCTAGCTCTTTAAATTTTCTGATAAAGCAAAAAGTTAACAATAAGCTATTTTAACTAAAAGTATAAAGCATTTCGGTTTTTCCTTGCATGTATACATTTCTACTTATATTGTAGTGCCAATAGCTATCTTTGAAATCTGTGCAATACTTCACTTCTTCAAATCATTCCTTTTTCAATTCAGGTTTTGCTTTGTCAAAACGTCAACAATATTTCAAGGGCACAATGAATATTTAGACTGATGTTTCAAATAAATAACTTGTCAGTTGCGAATTGAATTAGTTTAGAATGTATGGTTAGTGCAAATATAGCATGTTGCAAAAATAATTGCATTTTTTTTGTGTGCTCTAGAGACTGTCATATGCAAGTGGCATATACAATGTAGCATATATAGAGCAGATAGCTTATGGATTCAGGTTGTTAAAGTAAATTATTCTTATTAATCAGGCAGTTTCATTTAAATTCACAAGTAATTTGGGGACATTTCATTTGAGTTTCCAAGAATGTGTAGTCCAATGTGAGTAACTCAGTCCATTTTTCCTCATAAACATGTCACAATTCATTAAACTAAGCAGAGTCTAACATCTGTCTAATAATCATTATAAAGACAAAAAAAAGTAATTTCCCAGCTCTTCAAACTTTCTGATATCACAAAATGTTGACAGTAAGCTATTTTAACTGGAAGACTACAACATTTCAATACTTCCTTGTGAATATATATTTTTACTTTTACTGTAGTATCAAGAACTGTCTTTGAAATCTATGCATTACTTCACTTCTTTCAAGTCATTCATTTTACAGTTCAGATTATATTTTGTCAAAATGTCAATAGCATTTCAAGGGTACATTTAATATTTAAACTATTTTAAATGAATAGCTATTAGTTACCAAGTGAGTTTGTACAGGGTGTGAGGTAACTGCAAAGTTAGCATGTTGCAAAAAGTAATATGTATCTTTTTGTGTTCTCTAGAGACTGACAATTTCAAGTAACATATAAAATGCAACCTTTACAGTGAAGACAGCTTGTGAAATCAATATGTTAAAGTGAGTAATACTTTTTAATCAAGCAGCTACATTTCAGTGCACATGTAGTTTGGGAACATTTCAGTTGTGTTTCCAGGAATATGTAATCCTGTGAAGATAAATCAAAAAATATTTACAAATAATCCTATTATGTATTTATTTTAACTTGTTTAGGTTGTTTTTCATTTTAATAACTAAACAACATTACTTTTTCTTATTATTTGTTATCTGTGAGGCTAAATGCACTTCGCAGATTCACAGTGTCCTTAGAAACGGCAGCAATTGTTTACTGTTGCTATGGCAACACAAATAGAATGTGACGAAAGCTTCACTTCTCTTAGCCAACAGTACATTTTTCCCTCCTTTTTTTTTTTTTTTTTTTGTTTTTATGTACTTGTTAATACTGGTTGTTGTTGTTTCTCTTTTCAGCTTTTCCCGGTTAGGGGTCACCACAGCGGAACTCCAGTCCGCTAATGATTGGCAGTCGATTTTTTTTTTATGGTGCTGAGTTGCCAGCCCGACGCCCAACCTTCAGTGAAGGCATGCCCATTTACGCATGTCTTTCGAAGGCCACTCGACTGCGGGGAGGACATGCAGACTCCACACAGAAGGCACTCCAGCCGAGAATCGAACAGGAGAACCTCTTGCTGTGAGGAAACAATGCTACCACTGTACCACCGTGGATATGTATTTGTTAATGCTAAAAGGAAATAATTCAAAGGACATATGTACATGAATGGAACATTTCAGAGTTAATCACGAACATGTCCCCAATCCTAATAAGCATAACAGTGACTATCATTAATCTAATAAATATTGTAATAACAATTAAGTTCACTATTCCAATTAGCCTACCTTAAAACTAGATTATTTTAGACTATTATTTATCTATGTATAGATAGTGAGTTATTAACTATATACAGACTATATTACTATAGAAACAGGAGAGAATTTAGAAAGGGAGACAAGATGCAGTTAAAATAAATAATGAGAAAAGAGAGAAGAGAGAAAGAAAAGAGAAAATTAAGATAAAATACACATATACTATGTTTGTTGATTTACAGTATAAATATTGTATGTGCTATATATCCCTCCTTCTGTGAAAGAAAAATACTCTGATCTGAAGTAGGAACTTCATTTGTCAGCAACCTGTGGGACCTGTGGGATACGGATCCGATCTCGGATCCGAGCCGGCAACTTCTAACATAGCATAGATCCGAGCTCCTAGCTCCTCCCCCTTACCCATAATCCCTTGCCTGCCCTAACTGACCTCAGATCTAGTTTGCCGCTCTTCAAGCAACAGCTAGGTTCAGAGCTCTTGGCGTTTTGTGAGGAAAAAAGTTTTTATATTTTTTCTTCTGAGTGACTGGTTGTGTGTGTGATAGGTTTACCCTTTCTCCTTTTATATATATAACTTACTTGTTTTATTTTAAGTATAATTCTCCCTCCCCCGCTGGTCGTAGTGTGTGTGTGTGTGACTGAATTAGGGGCCTAGTGAGTGTGCTTCCTTCAGTATGTCGGAGGCCCCTAAGGCAATTTTTTCGAAATGCACCGAGTGTGGTCACAAGCTCTCACTGGCTGATGGCCACACTCGGTGTGTTAGGTGCCTTGGGGTTGAACACCTCTCTTCGGGTTGTGCGAGTTGCACGGAGTTCAACCCCAGGGAACTCAAGGATCGAAGGTCGAAGCTAGTTCTGGTGGGCTTTCTACCCCCAGACTCTGCTTCGGCCTCCGGTGCTTTGGTGCCCGCTACCCCCTCGGTAGCAGTCACCCCTGCCTCCCTTCCTCCGACCGGGACTCAACTTCCCACTTCGGCTCCGGAGGATAGGGAGGCCAGGAAAGAGAAGTGGCGGGAGAAGCACCTTAAGCGGCGGGCCGAGGACTCTTCATCGGCCCCACCCGCCAAGATGGCTTCCCCATCCAAGTCTTCTCGATCTCCTCCTCCTCAGATCCGATCCCCTTGTTTCTCCCCGGGTCCCGAGGAGGAGGTGATCCGGTCCCCGTCGAGGTCATCAAGGCGACACTCCAGGTCTGCCTCGGTGGCCTCGTCGAGGTCCACTTTTAGCATGTCTGATGCGGATATGGACCGGATGATGAGGAGATTCATCCAGGCCCAGATGCAGATGGAAGTGCTCTTGCCCCCCCCCCCCCTCTTGGGGGGAGCTCGACCCCTTTTTTCGCTCCTATAGCTCCTTCTCCGACCCGCATTCCGGGCTCGGAGTGCTCGGAGCCAAGCCACGTTGGATCCGGGGGTAGGTCGGAGCCGACCGTGCTGGGCACATCGGCTCCGACTATTCCTTCGAGTCTGTCGGATCTGACCTCTCAGAGCTGTGGGCCGAGCTTCGGATCCGAGGGATTCGGTGTGCTTTCGGCTCCGTCCCGGTCAGAGCACACTGGTCCTTTGGATCCGATGTTCTCGGAGCCGGGTCCGATCCCCGCTTCAGATCCGAGTGGGAGTCGGATCTCGGATCCGTCTGAGAGCAGCTCCCCCTCGGCTTTTGCTGTGGTGGAGAGGGCACTGTCGAGTGCTTCCAGGCCTCCGGTCCTGGCTTCGGCTCCCTCCTGCACTCCTTCTCATCTGATCCTGGCTCCCCTCATCCGGACCTCTGGGCAGCCTGCCTCAGCACCTTTAGGAGTTCCAGTGGAACAGGTTACAGCCCATGAGGACTCCTCGGACAGCCCCCCTGAGGAGATTCCCCACAAGGCAAAGTGCAAAAGGAGGCACATAGACTCCCCTGAGAGTCTCACAGAAGATACGGACTTGGATGAAGGGGAAGGATCCCCGAGATCACCCCCTGAGGATGTCTCCTTTGGAGACATCATGGAAATGCTCAAAATCAGAGGTGGGTGGTCTGCCCCCAAGGCTTCCTCTGACGAGTCCGTATTCCTTGAGGCGTTCGAGGCAGGACCATCTACCTCTTGGGTGTTCCCTCCACCCGACCCCTGCTGGATCTCATATCCTCTAGGGCTTGGAAGGAACCGGACACCATAGAGCCGATCCCCAAGCGCCCAGACAAAATTTTGAGCCCCCCTGCAGAGAGATCACATTGGAGCAGAGGTCCCCCTGTGGATGCCATGTTGGTGGCTGCAGCCACTAAGAAAGAGTTGGCTCAAGAGAGCCCCACAGTTCATCCTCCGAGCAAGGAGTCTCGTGCGATGGACCATCTTGGGAAGTGGGCCTTCAGTTCAGCGACCTTCTCTATGAGGGCCTTGAACTATATGGCGCACGTTATTAGGATGCAGCGGGACCTAATTAAGGAATATGCTGCTTCCCCCCCCCCGGGGTCCATGTCGGAGGGAGACAAGGATTTGTACTCTTCCTGAATGGCCACCCTCCGCTCTATCTCTAATACCTCTATGCGGCTATTGTCTCATGCTACAGAGGGAGCCGCTAGAGCAGGCGGAGTCGGGCTTATTATGAGGAGACAGGCCTGGCTCCATCACTGTGACTTCTCGGAACCCTTTAAGGCATCATTCGCGAATGCCCCTTTTGATGGTTCTGCACTGTTCGGCAAAACCATTCGCGACACTCTTGTCCAGAGCGAGAAAGACAGGAAGACCTTGTCTGCCGTCAGAGTCCGCTTCTCTGCGCCCCAGAGGTCCTTTTCCAAGAACCAAAATGGTCAGAAGAAGATGTGGTTCTGAAAATCGCATCAATCTCAGTCTGCTCTGGACAACCAGTCCTCTCATGGCAGAGGAGGACAGGGAGGATGCTGCCCCAGAGGCAGAGGGGGTCCGAGGAATTTTGGGTCCAGAGAACCTTTCTCTGAGAGGCCCACGCAGAACCCCTGAGGGGTTTCCTGACTGCTCCACTCTGGAGGCAGTCGGGGGGCGTTTTTCAAAGCACCTGGCAAAATGGGATTCCATAACAATAGATCGCTGGGTGCTTCGCATTATATCCAGAGGTTACCTAATTCCCTTCATAGCCAACCCCAGAATCAGAAGCCTTCCCGACGTCCCACCCAGTCAAAAGAAGGCGGCCGCTGCAGAAATCCAGCAGCTTCTACAAAAAAGAGCCATCCAGCCCGTCCCCCCAGATCAAGTCGGATCAGGGTTTTACTCCAGGTTCTTTCTGGTGCCAAAAAAGACGGGGGACTTGAGGTCCATCCTCAACCTCTCTTTCCTAAACCTGGTGGTACCCAAACAAAAGTTCCGAATGGTCACTTTGCAATCCGTCCTCCCCTTATTGCGGGAGGGCGACTGGATGTGCTCTATAGACCTCAAGGATGTGTACTATCACATTCTAGTGGACAGGCGTTCCAGGAGGTTCCTCCGCTTCCGGCTGGGAGCCAGTCACTTTCAATTCAGGGTCCTCCCCTTTGGTCTCACCTCAGCCCCCAGGGTGTTCACCAAGGTCCTAGCAGTAGTAGCGGCCCACCTGAGACTCCAGGGAATTCAGGTCTTTCCATACCTGGATGACTGGCTCCTCACAGCTCCAATAAGGCATCTACTTTGCTCAGGCAGGGACTATTTTCTCGATCTGGCTCCACTATTAGGATTAACCATCAACATGACCAAATCCTCTCTCATCCCTACACAGATGCTAGATTTTATAGGGGCAAGACTGGATTCCAGACAGATGCTTGCGTTCTTGACTCCAGATCGACTTCGGAACCTGATGTTACATGTGCAGGCCATTCTTCAACTGCAAACTCCTTCGGCAGAATTGATTCTGAGGGCCCTAGGATCTATGGTGGCTGCAATCCCTCTGCTACCATTGGCCCGATTGAACATGAGGGTTCTACAGTGGACCCTCCAGGTACAATGGTCCCTGTCTTGCAACCCTCTGTCTCACCCCGTTTCCTTAAGCAAGGTTCGCAGAAAATCACTCCTGTGGTGGCTCCAGTCTCCCAACCTCTACACGGGCCGTCCCTTCTTACTACCTCCACCGGTCGACACAGTGACCACGGACGCTTCTCGCCTGGGGTGGGGGTGGGGCTTTTTTCAGGCAGAACAGTCCAAGGCACTTGGAACGACGTAGAGACCTCTTTGCATATCAACGTCCTAGAGATGAGAGCGGTGCTTTTGATGTAGCAAGCACTACACAACTCTCTTCCGGTAGGGACAATTGCGGTACAGACAGACAACATGTCGGTAGTCTGGTACATCAACAAACAGGGGGGAACCAGGTCTTACCCCCTTTGCCGCGAGGCCATGAGAGTGTGGGAATGGGCGATTTCCACCAACCACTTTCTCATAGCAACGCACATTCCGGGACGGTCCAACATTTTAGCGGACAGGCTCAGTCGTACTATCCTGACTCCTTACGAGTGGTCTCTCAACCACCGAGTGGCAGAGCAAGTATTTGCCCGATGGGGGCGACCTTGTTGCGATCTTTTTGCCTCTCCTTCAAACACGAAATGCAACGATTACTTTGCTCTGATCCCCCCTCTGGGGAAGTCCCCGAGAGACTCTCTGGTTCATGCTTGGCTACCCGGTCTGCTTTATGCTTACCCTCCTCTACCCCTGATGTTGAAATTGTTACAGAAAGCCAGGCAGCTGGGGAGCAGAATGATCCTCATTGCCCCATTCTGGCCTCATCAGACGTGGTTCCCTTACCTATGGTCTCACCTAGTGTATCCACCATGGATTCTGGATCCCATTCCGGATCTCATCTCTCATCCTCTCGGTCTTCCAACTCTGAACCTGGTCAACCTCAAGCTGACGGCTTGGTTGCTCCAGTTCCACTCCTCATAAGGACTCCCAGGATCTCATCACCGGTTAAAGCCATTCTTGTAGCAGCTCACAAGCCTTCCACCAGGAAGGTTTATCGGAGTAAGTGGAAACGCTTCACCATTTGGGCAAAACACCATCATTTAGACCCATTTACAGCCCTGATATCGTCGGTTCTAGATTTTCTAACCTCTCTCTTTCACCAGGGGTCTAGTTCTTCCACAGTCAAGGTACAACTGGCAGCAATCTCATACTATCACGTGGGGCAAGAGTCTGGCCCTCTTATCACTTCCAAACTGTGTAAGACCTTCCTCAAGGGTACCTTCCTCCTTAGGCCTCCAGTTAAAGAGGTGGTACCTCCATGGGATTTATCCTTAGTCTTGCAGGCCTTGACTGGTCCCCCATTTGAACCGGCTGCCACGGTTGATCTCAAATTTCTCTCTTGGAAGACAGCCTTTTTGGTGGCCATAACTTCAGCCAAAAGGGTATCGGAATTGTAAGCCCTTTTCGTCAAACCACCATATTTGGTTTTTCACCCGGATAGGGTTTACCTCAGAATCAACCCGTCCTTTCTACCCAAGGTATCTTCAGAAGCGAACATCAATCAATCCATCAATCTCCCAGTGTTTTTCCCCAACTTTCATAACAAAGGAGAGTACAAGCTTCATTCCTTGGACATACACAGACAATTACGTTTTTATATCCACAGAAATGCTGGTCATAGGCAATCCGATCAGTTGTTTATCTCCTTTGCCAAAAGTAATTTCGGAAAATCAGTTTCTAAGGTTTCTCTCCCTAGATGGATCTCGAGTTGTATTCTGTTAGCATATCAGAGTTTGGGAAGGCCTGCACCTCAAGGAGTCCGTGCTCATTCTACTAGGGCCGTTGCCACTTCTGCAGCCTTTCAGGCTAGGGTTCCACTGGATGACATTTGTTTCTCAGCCACTTGGGCTTCATCTCATACCTTTATCAACCATTATAAAATAGATGTTGTTTCCCGAGGTAGAGCGTCCTTTGGCTCTGCGGTGCTCCGGAATATCCTATCATGAAGGCCACCCAAGACTTAGGTAGCTGGGGACTCTGTCCCACAGGTTGCTGACAAATGAAGTTCCTACTTCAGATTAAGAAGTTATGTACTCACCATAACATTCCATCTGAGTAGGTATCTTCATTTGTCTGCAACCATCCCCCCCTCCTTCCCCCTGACCGATTGGATCGCTCTTGTGTTATTAGCATATGTTCCCATTGGGACACCTGTTATCTGTTGTGCTATGGGGCAAACTTGATCTGAGGTCAGTTAGGGCAGGCAGGGGATTATGGGTAAGGGGGAGGAGCTAGGAGCTCGGATCTATGCTGTGTTAGAAGTTGCCGGCTCGGATCCGAGATCGGATCCGTATCCCACAGGTCCCACAGGTTGCAGACAAATGAAGATACCTACTCAGATGGAACGTTATGGTGAGTACATAACTTCTTATTTTACATACCTGAGGTAATGTGAAAACTCTCGTGTCATCTATTTTCAAAAAATATAGATAAAGATTCCAGTAGTTAGTTACCTTTTTTTTTAAAATTCCAAGCAGTAAAATTGGTCCTTTAAAGTAATGTTAACACAATTGATATCATAGTAGATGCTTTTGAGAGATTTGACTGTAACAGTATCAGTCTTTTGCTTCTTCTTTTTGACATCTGTCCAGACATTTGTTTCTTTTGTTCTCTTGAGAGAAGGTGACATCAAATTCATATCTTCTGGTAAAGTAATCACATTATTAGTTTTAATAAATGAAAAGGCTTTCTCTAAGTCAATCCTCATCTCGTTGGCATACAGTATTCTTATCTTAGCTGGATATGCAAGTTGTGCCTTGATGTTATTTTGTTTCAGAAACTTTATCATTGGCCACACTTTTTTCCTTTGTTCCATTAGTCTAGATGAATAGTCGTTATCAAATCTTATCAGGCTCTGTTTATATTTTAGAGGTGCCTTCCTCCAAGCAGATCTTAAAATCAGTTCCTTGTCCAAGTATGAAAGAAACTTGATAATTTTTGACCTAGGAGGAGAGTTTGAGTTAGTGGCAGGTTTCCCAAGAGCTCGGTGTGCCCTTTCAATGCCAAAGGAAAGTCCTTCTTTTAAATTTAAAAAGTCAGAGATCCAGCTTGATAAAAAGGAAATAATATCCTCACCTTCTATGTTTTCAGGTAATCTGAAAATCCTGATGTTATTTCTCCTCTCCCTATTTTCCAAGTCATCTACTTTGTTTACCAACCAAGTGTTTTGTTTAAGAAGCAGTTCTTTCTGTGTTTCCTCTTCCTTAAGTCTGCTTTCTAAGTCATTTAGAGAAACCTCTATTCCTGTTATATTTCTCTGGTGTTGTAGCATTTCCTTGAGGGTGTCAGCCTGTTTTTGACTGCTTGTTTTAAGATTTTCCAGGTTCTCTTTAAAATCATCCATCTTCAAAGACAACTCCTGCAGGGTAGGTGCCATCTTTAAGGCAGCATCCTGGTGAGAATTCTTTGAGTTGCTCATTTTAACAAGTGAATATATCTCCAAGCTTTTTGACAGGAAATTATTTGTAAAACCTCACCAAAGTTTCTAATTATGTAAATTAGTCCTTTATCTATAAGATTTTATACTTTGAAGAAAATAATTTTTTTCCTGTCTTATTTAACTAGTTATATGGAGCTCTAAAGTACTGCTGCTTTCAGTTAGCCATTCAGGCTTTGCCCCCTGGGATAGGAGTTTTTACTGCAGGAGATAGTTTAACAATTGCTTTTGAATACACCATTCAAGTATTTTGGACAGGGGGATAAGATTGCTATAGGTCAGAAGTTAGTAATGTCTGCTGAATTTCCTCCTTTGTGCAGAGGGAAAATATAAGAGTTTTTCCCAACAGAGGGAATGTGGGATTCCTGGACTGACCTATTTATACAGACTGAGACAGGATAGGCAATGCTAGTGGATGCTATTTTAAGATACCTGCTTGGAAGGCCATCAGCTGAAGTAGATCATGGTCTGAGTTTGTTTAAGAGTAGTTTTATATAAGATTGTGGCTACAGGTTTGAAGGCGAAAGTGGATGTGATGTTAAGTGGCTGTTGGGATTGGTTAGGATTAGATGTTGGGGGGATCCTTGGTTAGCGATGTTATATTGTCTATGAAATAAGAGTTAAATTGTAATTCAGTTTTGAGTGATGGTTATTGGGAGAAGGGTTAGGGCTGAATTTTTGGCCAGGATGCAATGGCTGTATAGAATTTTTTAGGGTTGTGTTTACTATTATTCTCAAAGTTATTATAGTATATTTTTGTCTTATTAATTTGCTTTTTAGTA
Organism: Protopterus annectens; assembly: GCF_019279795.1. NCBI lineage: Eukaryota > Metazoa > Chordata > Ceratodontiformes > Protopteridae > Protopterus > Protopterus annectens. The sequence goes on along the minus strand of NC_056731.1, from coordinate 1,497,481,013 downwards.
TGATTGCACAGCATTCTGAAGATTTCAAGATATTGTGGTGTTTTATATTTTTGCCATTCTTTTCATGCTTTTTCTGTATCCTGCATTAGCAGTCTGCTCTTTTTGGATAGCCAAATTGCATTATTTGTTTTTAGTCTCTTCCTTCTAGACGGTGCAAAGCTATTTAGGATATTCAGGAAAATTGTAGTGAATTCATTTACATCATCTAAGGGGAGAAATATTAGGGAGTTCCAATTAATAGATTATAGGGTAGTAACGAACATTTCTGGGTTAAATTTCAAAAGTTGCATGTTGTTTTAAAAATGGGATGTTTAAGTGGATGTGTGGGATGTCTAATTTTTTAATTTCTCCACGTCTTTTGGGTTTCTAATACCATGACGGGAATTGATTCCATTCCTATGTCAAAGTATGATTAAAGTTCATGAAATTAGTATTGTTTCAAACTTTGTTAGCGAAAAGTAGTCTTTGCAGCACCGGCAATGTTCCAAGTGATGACTCCTTCCGCAATTCATAAGGCATTCCACATATCAGTAACATATCTAAGTATGACTGTAAATTCTTTTTTGTAAGACCCGTTGCTCCTACTAATATTGGAACCATCTGGGTATCCTTCTTCCATGTTGCCTTTGTTTCTGCCTGCAAATCCTGGTATTTTATGACTTTGTGTCTCTCTGTACATAAGCCACTATAGTCACTGGGTGTATCAGTTTCAATGATCAATGCTACTTTTGTCTTCTTTTCATGGACTACTATATCTGGTTTTCTTGCATCTATTTTTTGAACTGTTGGTAATGGGTGATCCCGTGTTATATAACCTTCATCATTTTCTATAATGTTTTGTGGCTCATGTTTCCAGTGTTTCGCAGCTACTTCAGTATTAAAATGTTTGCACAATCCCCAGTGCAACAGTCTTGCCACATTATTATACCTTTCAGTATACAGTCCTTCTGCCATTAGTATGTCACAACCAGCAACAAAATGTGCAACTGTTTCCAATTCTGTTTTACAAAACCTACATTTGTCTGTTTCTCCCACATGTTCAATGGACTTTGTAAACCAACATGTATGTAGTCCACTGTCTTGGGCCACCAGTATTAACCTTTCATCTTTTGGTTTAAATTCATCTCTCCTTAACCATTCCTGCATTCGATCCTGATCAACATGAGGTTGTTCCATGAGTTTTCTATACCTGCAACTATATTTATGCAATTTTTTTGCATTTCTTACCTTCTTATCTGATCCTTCACCTTATATTCTTTCTTTTATTTTTGGCACATTCAGTTCCTGTCTGAGTTTTATCTAATTCTGGTTTGATTTCCATTCCTGCTTGATGCCGATATGCTTCTGCTAAACTAAGCAGGGAAGTCATCTTAGACTTATTCTCCTCATGTTTCAAAGCTTTCACTACTTTTGGGTCTGGTGAGGTTAGCAGATATGTATGCAGTCCTACAATTGTAGATCTCAACATATAATCAATTTTCGAGGTGGCTTATACCTCCTTCATAATGGGGAATTTATAAGTCTTGGTATACACTGATTTTTGTAAATCATTTGGTGAGCATGAAGTATCCTTCCTGTTTTCTTGTCCAACCTATCCAACACCTTTTAGGGCCAGCCAGTCACTCCAAAACTGTATATTAGCACAGGAAGAGTAAATTGGTTTACAGCTTGGACTTTGTTCCTAGATGTCAATGCTGTTTTCAGTATTAATTTAAGTCTTCTAAAATATTCCTTACTAAGTTTTATTCACATTTGTTAATGTTTTATTGTTGATCCTTCATCAGTTCTCAAATATTTGTACACTCTCTCTTGCTCAAGTTCTTTTCTATCACATTCCTGTCCCAGACTAATGTGTTCTTGGTGCTGCAGCTTTGCTGCTTTAAAGGTTGCTTTTGCACATTAATCAAGACCAAATGTCATTCTTATATCATCTGAAAAAGTTTTGACCAGTTGCAGTCATGCTTTCAGTTCATCTGATGAGCTATACAGTTTTAAATCATTCAGAAAAAGAAGATGAAAAGTCTTTACACTTTGTTGTTTTCTAGTTGTATAGACTGGGAGATGATCACTGAGACAGTCAGTCTTTGTGCCTGTGGTGGTGCATTTTCTATGATATGACACAGGCTCCATTCTAATATGGAATTCGATGTCTTGCTATAATGTGTTAGGCTATTAATTAGTTGTGTGAAACCAAATAAGTTTATGCTAGATATAGGGGAGTTGGAGTTAATGTCCAACCAATTGACATTCACACCACAGTAGTTTTTCTTGTGTAACTGTTATGGAGATCCAGTATAGGATATCTTTAGTAGACTCTAACAACCATGCTTTCCACTAAAGTTGTATCATTACAATCTCAAGATTAAATAATGAAACCTGTCTAAGAAAAATATCTTACAAATCACAGCATCTTAATCCAATCAATCTTCATTGAGCCCACTAGCATAAGCACAAGTTTATAAGGATCAATACTCAGTCAGCTACCCAAACTAGCATGACCCATCCATCTCAATGGCACTGCAATTTGCTGTCCTTGCCATGGTCAAGTAAACTACCCAATAATGCCTGTTATTTCCTCAGATATGTAATGCTAAACAATACCTTCACCTATTCCACCCTCCCACTATTAAAAGCAAAACTGGGCTTATTAATGCAGCTAGAATCAGTTTAACTAGAAAACATTTAACTTAGAAATGACTAACTCCTCAAAATGTTTGTGTATAGATGTATAAATATATGTATATATGAGTCTATGACATTCTATCACTGTGAAAATTGTTGATACATAACATACTGATGCTAGCACATGGAAAACATACTTAATGAAAAAAGAGCATCAAAACTTCACCAATCACAAAAGAAAAATTAATAGTCTCTTTTTACAACCAGTCAACCAAAAAAAAATAAATAAATAAAATACTACTAACTTCAGATACTGTTTGTTTGAATAGTGGTACCGTCATGGTAATGTGTAGGTTGTTGTTAGGGTTAGCACACATGAGTAAGGATAGGCAGTGGGGCTTCACATAATGATGAAAACTACATTAAAACCTTCATTCATGCCATACAAACACCAGTAAGAATTTAAACTCTAAAAGGCTCAACAAGTCAGGCAGGAATAATGGATTTCCCAGGCTTCAGCCAGCTAGAATGATTCCACATGACTTTGTTCCTTTATGAGAAAAGACATAACTAAAAATAAAACATACTCACATCTATCAGCTAAACATCTTATACAGCAATGCCAACTCTCTATAAAATTTTAAGATTAAAGTAATCTATACTGTTGAACACTCCAAAAACATACTAAAAAAGAACAGATTATTGACCTGTAAAAACTTTACCCAAAGCATTATCCTCTTCAAAATGATGTAAGAAATCTCCAACTGTATGGGAAACTCTTCCTTCAAACCAGCAAAACACACTGGTTTCATGTAGAAAGGGTAAACAAGAAGTTTCCAAAACATTAAGCAGAAAATATATTAGCGCCAGACAATTTTGTTTGTCCAAACTTTTGCAACTTTTACCAGACATTTTGGCAACAGTGAAAGTAGCACTCTTGAATCCCTACTGAAGAAAAAAAACTCTACAGGCTCTTAATGTAACATGATTCAGAATCACATATTATAACTCAGGAGCAGGACTTAAGAAGACAAACAAAAAAATTCCTCAAAGACAAAATTCCAACACAAGATATGCACTTTACAAGGCTTCGTAAACATAAGAGCAAAGATGAGAGGAACACTATTGCACACCATTACTTTTAACAACATCATGTATACTATAAAGTTGGCATAAACTATTACCTTTAAAAACAAATGTCTCATCCACAGCCCGCAATTTACAAGAACTTACAAGAATGTAATTGCTTAGTTTTATCCTCAGTAGACAAAAGTGGCAACTCTATACAATACCTCCAGAGCAATCATTACAAATGAAGCTTCCTGATCATAACAACCACCCTAACATATTAATTTCAGAAATACTCTCTACAACAGGATGTGAAAAACCACTAGTAGTCTTCTAACTCTGTTTATTGTCTTCCATAAAGCATGGCAAGAAGGCATAGAGAAAATTTAATCATCGTCCAGAGAATTAAGGAGACATTTTACAGCTTCAGAGGTAAGTCATAACCATTCAAAGCCCAGTCTGTAACTGAATTCTAAAAAATCATGGTTAACGTATACTAGTCAGTCTGTACACTTTTTCACTGGTTGCCAAATCTGTAAACTGTACATTGAGACATTTGCATTAAAGTAGATTCTGAAAATATTGTGGTAAACATATACTAGTCGACTCTGTACACTTTTACGCTAGTTGCCAAATCTGCCAAAGAACCTTCTGTTTTCATACTACGTAACAAACCGCAAGTAAAGCATCCTAGGTTTACCAATAGTACATTCAACAACAGTCTGTATCAGTCACTTAGCTTTTCCAGTTACCAAAGAGTTATTTGAGAATCCATTCAAAATCACTGGTTGCCAAGTTTGACAATTCAAAAGTGTTATTTTAGTTTTGACATACTCCATTCAGTCTGATATGTCCTCACCCTCCAACAATTCACTTAATTTCCTTTTTTGAATCTTAACCTCCAAAGTAAAAAATTTTGTTCGATATAAACAATTTGTCTGTAAGCATCTACCAATTTAATCATTACTTACCTCCTCTGTTATAGGCTGCCAACATGAAACAAAAAATGTCATTTAATTTCTGTAATAGGTTCATAGGTTCATAGGTAGATACTAGGCTATCTGCCCTAGGGCATCTATAAGCCTAGCCAGAGTATATTTGGCTTCCACCTCCCTATTAGATTAGCCTACTGTGCCTCTGTAAAGTAAGTCACAGAAGGTACCCTTTTAATATTAGTTTACTGTGCCTCTGTCTAGCAGGGATAAAGAAGAGATCCCAGGGGTGAATTTGCGATTTCCCATCCACGCATCCAGATTTCGCTTGAAGAGGGTCAGCGAGGGGCTATGTCTAACATGAATTGGGATTCTATTCCAGAGTGAGGGGAGCCTCTGGGAAATGAATCTGTCTCTCCAGCATGTCCTATTTATTTTTGTGCTGTGGTTTAGGTCCCTGGAGCGTGTAGCTCTAAGGGACTTGGATTTTTTGAGGTGGAGCATGTCCATTAATTCTGGGTTTGACACGGCTTTGTACGTCAGGCATAGATCCCCTCTGAGTAGGCGGTAAGCAACTGAGTAGAGCTGCAGTTTCTTTAGTCAAGCTGCATAGGACATCTGTTTGTAGCCCATGATCCTCTTGGTGAGGTACTTTTGGGGTCTCTCCAGTTGCTGCAGGTGTCGGGTAAGGTACATCCCAAAAGGGGCATTGTATTCAATTATGGGCCTGATGAGTGATGAGTAGAGGGGCACAATGACCTCTCTTGATCTAGATACGAACCCTTTCATGATAAGATGGGCTATATAGAAGGTCTTTCTAACCACTTTGGCAACCTGATTATCAAAGGAGAGATTACTATCTATGTTGGTCCCCAAATCTCTAATTACTTCTTCTGTACTTAATGGATTACCACCTATGTGGTAATTTGTGGGCACCTTGTTTTTCCCAAAGGGGATGACTGTGCACTTTTTAGCATTTAGCTTGAGGCCGTGACTCTGGCACTAAGCATCCATCTCTGTGAGACCCTTTTGGAGGATGCTTGTGTCAGCTGGAGATTCGATTATGGCCCCCAGTTTGCAGTCATCTGCAAACTTTGTCAGCCATAACCCCGCCGTGTTAGCCTGATCCTCAGAGAAGTATATACCAAACAAGAGAGGTCCCAGAACTGAGCCCTGTGGGATGCCACTTGTAACTGGTTTGGATTCGGACATGGCACCTGCGATTCTGACCATGTGGGTTCTATCTCTGAGCCAGTTTGCAACCCATCTTGTGATATAGGGGTTGATATTTAAGCTGGTAAGCTTATTTATGATGCCTGAGTGGGGAATTGTGTCGAAGGCTTTTGCGAGGTCCAGGTAGGCTGTGTGGACTACCTTGCCCTCATCTATGGCTTTGGTAACTGTTTCAAAAAAATCAACTAGGTTTAAGAGGCAAGATCTGCCCTTAACAAAGCCGAATTGGGTAGGGTCCAGTGTCTGGAGGCTCCCAATGTCTTTGTTTATGAGTTCCATGATAATACGCTCCATAGCTTTACAGACCAGACTAGTCAGGCTTATGGGGCAATAGTTTCCGGGGTCCGTTGTGGAACCACCTTTGTGGAGTGGGACCGCTGTAGCTGTACGTCATTCTTTGGGTACATATCCTGTAGTAAAGCTAAGTTTGAACATTGACTTAATGTGAGGGTTCAGTTCTTCTTGGAGCTTGTTTAAGACACAGCCTGGGACACCGTCCGGTCCCATAGATGCTGTGTTTTTTGCTTTGGAGAGGGCAGCTTTCACCTGTGCATCTCTGATGTCAGGGAGGTTACATTCAGTTGGGATAGGCATTTTCTCCTTTGGGGTGAAGGGGGGGGAGAAGTTTGCACTGAATCTGTCTGCCAGGATATTGGCTATGTCTGTAGGTTCGATATATTTTGTACTGTTATGCAACAATTCAGAGCATATCTGGGAGTTTCCACCCATGTTCCTGACATAACTAAGGAAGGCCTTGTGATTATCTTTAGTTTCTAGGGCAATTTTTCTTTCAAAACTGGCCTTTGATGATTTTATGAGAGATCAAAGTTTCTTGCTAATACTGATCAGAGATGCCTTCCCTTTTTGGGATTTTGCTCTGTCATGTAGTAGCTTCCTCCTTCTGTTGTATAGCTTATTTATGGCCGAGGTCCACCAGACCGGTCTCCTGTTTTTGGAGGAGTGAGTCTTGGTTTTATTTGGGATAGCACGATCCATGCATTCCTGCAGGTGCTCATAGAATGCATTTGTAAAGGATTCTGTGGATTGGGCTGTATTATCCTCTGGCCCAGGGGCTTTGAAGGATTCCACCTCAGTCTTGAGAAGTGCAAAGTTGGCTTTTGAGAAATTCTTTACAGTGATTTCCTTGGCTGGGGGTGGGGATGGGATATGGATGTCCAGGAAAATTTGTTTATGGTCTGATCTTACCAATGAGGGGTTTACCTCTGGTGTGGAACATAGAGTACCCATGTTGGTGATGATCAGGTCCAATATGTTGTTCCCTCTTGTAGGAGTGGTGACTAGTTGTTCCATTGTGTTAGAGTTTATAAATTCAAGGAACCGTTGGGCGAGGGTGTTTGGGTTTGAGTAGTTTTCCCAGTCAATGTTTGGGTATTTGAAGTCACCCAATAACATATGTTTGGAGAGACCTTCATATTCTCCAGTGTTCTCAGGAATGCCAAGTGGGGTTCCTGTAAGCCTGTAATAGGAAGGGTGTTCTGTAGCAGGCTACAAACTGAAAGGCAGTTTTGCCCGCTGTTAGTTGCACAGGGATGGTTTCCGATGCTTCGTGCAGTGCCACTAACCTGGAGGTGTAGGTATCTTTGATGAATATAGATACTCCCCCTCCTTTTGTGCTTCGGTCCGAGTTTTGGGGCCGAAACGCATGGTATGAGTTATAACCTGGTAGTGCTGGGGTGCTCTCAGGAGCCTTGAACCAGGTTTCTGTTACTGCACAGACATCGACTTTCTCCATACTGAGGAGAGCCTTGAGTGCATGCATCTTGAGGTTTAGACTTCTGGTATTGAGTGGCATTACCTTTAGTTTTTTTATCCTTGGGTTGTCTATGGAGGTGGGTTTGTCCTTTGAGCCTTGCCTAAAAAAGGCACTATGGGGGTGGCAAGAGCCTTGGCCAGTATACGAAAGCCTAAGGGTGACAGGTGCAAGCCGTCCCTAGCGAAGCAATGTGGCTTGTCGAGCATGTCATCCCAGGCTGACAGACACTGGATCCCCTTTGAATGACACCAATACTTTAGCCAATTGTTGAAACTGATCGTTTTGTCTTTATACTGTGGCATCATTCTTGGTGAGGGCAAGATGCTACTCAAGGTCAGAGTCATACCAGCCTGGGCTAGATGGTCAGAGAGCTCCTCTATGTCTCTTTTCATGTAGTCCAAGGAGGTACGTCTCAGGTCATTCACACCAGCATGGACAATGATGGAGTCATACTTGTACTTGCTTTGGAGTGACCTGAGTGCTTGCGTTATGTGGCGGATCCTGGCACCCGACAGGCAGCTTACAGTGACCTTCTCCTTGTTCAGTCTGGTGAGTGAGATGTCAGTGTGCCGGACAATAGAGTCCCCTATAACAAGTGTATTTGGTGTGTTGTTTGGCCTTAAGGGCTGTGACTGTGAGGCACAGTGATTTTGTGAGATATGTGATTCGTGGGTATTGTTGAGGGGTGGCTGTTGCTTGGATATCTGCTTAGGAGGTCTTTGCTATTTAGGCAGATTTTTATTTAGAGCCTCCGAGTATGTTTTTGTGTGTTTATGTGTTGGGTATGCAGATGCAATAGATCTGTGTGAGACTGGATTTGTGGTGTGGGTGGTTACCTTTTCCTCCTGACTGACTGTGCCAGTCTTGGGTTGAGAGAGCTCTGCCTCCAGTTTGGCTGTGTAACTGCATCTCTCACATGTATTAGAGTTTGTTGGAAGGAGGAGAGGGTTGTCTGTGTACATAAGGCAATTGTAACATTGCCTCAAAATTCCCAGATTCACCAGCTGGACTGCAGAGTAACCTTGAAACTGACCCTTGGACATACCAGATTAGTATAGGGAACTGTTTTTTTACAGATCAGGTTAGGGAAAGGAACTGATTTTTCACTTGATCAGGAAGGAACAATCGGGAGCCTAATACTTATGAGAAGTCAAGGAGAGTGTAGTGCTTAGTTAGTTAGTGTTTCCTTATAAGAGCTGAGCAAGTGCAGGGCTTTAGAAAGCGAATAGAGTGATTACTTTGAGAGTTTGAACAGTTCTAAGGGAAAAAGTGAAGAGCAGACTCTGTGGAGCCTGAAATAGTTTAAACCTGTTTAGGCGGCGCTGCCCGACGCTGCTCAGTGCGCGAAACCGCACAAAAAGAGAGTTGTAGGGTTTTAAGAGAGAGAGATCAAGGAGTTTAGAATTGACCCAAAATGGCCAATAAAACTACAGCTTCTAGGTAGTAACCACTCCTCCAGGGACAGGCAGGCTGTTCAGTGTTAACCACTCCCACTGGTGAACACAGAGACTTCCCTTTAGCCCAAGCAAGCACTGGCCTTCTAGAAACTTCCTAACAGTTCAGAACAGCAAATCTGTAACTGAACTTTCTTAACTCTCAGAAAGTGGGAAAAAAGCAAGATTTTTTTTTCTTTTTGTTGTAGTTTAAAGGTAGCAGAGATACACAAGCAGCAAAATAATCACAACAGTGCAATAAATGACCCCACACTTGAGTGCTAGACCAAAATCAGGTAAAGTGCAGTTTTTAGAGAAAAAAACAATTTAAAATTAAGTGCAACACAGGAAATGCAGTAAACAGGCTCTAGATGTGTTCCAAGTACTGTTACTGTTACAGATATAAACTTTAGCAAGCCGGAAAAAATAATAATAGTAATAGGAGCAAAACAGTATTATATTACTCTCAGAAAATATCAACTTTCATTGTCAGTCTCTTTTAATTTCCTGACATTCTTTGATAGCGTACTAGGAAGTTATTGCAATTCATGCAAAACAGTATCTAGAGTTATTCCAACATATTGCATCCAAATTATGATCACATTTTTTCTTGATCAGACAGGACTGCATCCACATAGACTATTATATTTACCAACTACTCTTCAATTATTACACCATTCTCCATCTTTCCTTAATTTTGCTTTCAGCAATAAACCTGTAGTATTTAACTTTCCATTGACTGCCAAACACATCTAAACTGAGCTCAAAAATGTAAAATACATGAATTTACGCAGAAACTTCAGAGTGACTCCAAGTCAGTAAACCTTCTAGTGTTCTTGTTGAAAATATTATAATGATAGTCTATGATGTAAATGCTGTGAAATATCTGAAATAAAAAATGAAATACAGAAAAAGAGATAATTGTGACGTTATTTAAACCTTTAAATCTTTTTTGCAGTTTACAAAGTGCACAACTCATCCATTTAGTGTTAAACTTGCACCTTACTGGCTTTTAAGAAGCTTGACTGCCACAACCCTGTACTGATATTTTCTACTTCTCACATAGGAATTACAAATGAAGATTATGTTTAAAGGAAGTTAATGAATGATTTCTGATTGTGAGAAAAAAGATTCATAGGTTTGTAAAGTATAGTGCAATGTATGTGTCACATTCTTTAAATTATCAGTATATAGTTTTAGTATAAGTCTCCCCACTCTTGTATTACCTCCTACAGTGCTGCATTCTAGGCATTGACTTTCATATAGAACCAGATCAGATATTGCCTTACAGAGTGGGCAGAGGTCAACACTTAGTATCGCATAAGAAACAGAATATAAGGCCAGTTCCTAGCGTTTCAGAATAGTTATTTTCTAACCTTAAGATTTTTCCTGAAATAGTTCTTTTGCACTTTGCTCAAATTCTTTCAGGTGGCATATTTGAATCGTACAAAAGGTAGCAATATATTCCATTATATTTTATCTATCAGTTATACTTTATTTGTTTGTACTCCATGACAGACTTTCCTGGTCCTGACCTTGCCACATGGGCCTCCAACATCATGCGATATATATTTAGGATTTGCATGCCACTGTCATTAATCAACAGCACAATGGATCTGCTTGAGAAAGCAGTGGTGTGAGTGAAGTTATTCTCAACTCAAAATGAGCTGTAGCCACAAATACACTGATTAGGATTTCTCTATAAAATGACCTTGACTACACTCAGTTGAGCACAAGGTTGCCCAGAATCTAAAATGTCACTTATCGTTGTGGTGGAATGGGCACCATACCATTCCTTATCTTAGATCAGCTCTGTTTATCTCTCCATTTCTCTCGCATTCTGATTCTGTGTTCACTTCCCCCTCTCCTAAAGGGCCACCAGATCACCTTCTATCAGTGACAGAACTGGGGACATTTTTCTCTGAAGTTCAGACTGTGTGACTCATACATTCACATTAAAATTGTAATGATGCTGCAAGCCTCCCATTAAAGTTGTTTAAACCAGTATTAGCGAGCTCTGTGCTGTCCCATCTAAAGACTAGATTCATTGACTTCATTACCTTTATAGATAATCAATGTGCCCTCATGACAACAGCTCCACATGTAGTATTCTCATAACTGCATGCCACACCTCTTCTGTTGCCTGTACAGCTTTGATGAAACACCATACCTGCAGTGTAATAGATGATCAAGCTATGAAGACCTGAAGGTTTAATGCAGGAAACTGCTTTATGTCATCAATTAGTAGTATAATGGCATTACAAATGCCATGATTAGAATGTAATTTCACCAATTTAAATTATGTAGGCATCTGGTGGCAGGTGGATTGACAAGACAGTCATTACTGATGGGATATCTTACTTTCGCCTGTGCTAGGTCATGATAAAGGTACTGTCCTCCAGGATGATAGTGGACTGTTTATCTAAGTAAATTAATATCCCAAGATCCAAATAACTGTTTTACTTTGGATAACAAGAGATAGTGCCAGGTGTTAGTAGTGCAAGATGTGATAAATATTTACTAGCTATGATGCTGTATATAAATTTTGTAGGACATGTCTCTGCATCTTCCCTTAACATTGTACATTCCTCTAGTTTTGCTTGTTTACTAAGACTGTAGCATGCCCTATACAAAACAAAATGATTGTATAGGAAATGAAATTCTGGGAATAAAGAATCTTTGACTATGCTACCATCTTAGCTATGTGATCAAATTTCAGGTTAATTGCGACCTCAATCATAATGGAATACTGGACCCAGGAATGGCATAATAGTTCATAGTATCACTCTTAAATAATGTGTCCCTTCCTTGGAATCTAATTATGTTACTGCCCTGTGACTTTTATCATCTGTCTTGGAAGCTGTCATCCTGGTTACAACCTATCTATGACTTCCATATCTTACTTACTAAACAGGTGCAGGTTTTTTCCCTGTAACTTCTCTCACAATTTTCTAGCTCTGAAGGCATTCACTTTATTAGCGATGCCAAGAAGACATGGGATAGCTGCTTCTCACAAAATGCAAACTTCTGGAAACCCTCTAACAAGAGAGGTAATAACCTTCTACTTAACTGAGATCATGTTATATGCAGGGTGGAATGCTATCGCACCACCATTTTAAGAATTTTGTGAGAGATGGTGTATGTTTGTGTTGTTTTGTGTTGTTGTCTGACAGATAGAAAGTGGAAGATAAAGACAAATAGAGATAACTGTCCCACTAGTTTTAATCACAGGTTTATCACCAATAGTGCAGTTTTGCTGCTCTGTATTACCTCTTCTTCCCAGTTTTGCAGTACTCCATCATAATCTCTCTCTCACTTTATACATATATATATATATATATATATATATATATATATATATATATATATATATATATATATATATATATCCATTGTTCTTATGCTTCATGTTTATCATTTATACATTTGAAGACTGTATAATATTTAAAGGTATTTATGCATTTATTTATATTTTTTAACTGGAGTAAATCATTGATTCCCATGGCCCTTTTCAGACTTGGACTGGGAAAATTGTCCAGTTAGGTGACTTGCACAACATCACATAATAGAAAAATGCAGGGAATAATGCTCTGGCTTACAGTAAGCAGATCTCTAGCACTCAGAGCCTTATGTGCATAGGACTTATTGTATCGTAATGCATGGCTTTGTTACCGGTAATATTCCACATTTAGCTCTTTATCAATAACTCTTCTTCCCTAGCTCCTGGAATACCTGGCTAGGTTTTTGAAATTATAAATGTGAAAGACTCAAACATATCATTACCAAAGCCTGGCATAAATTCACCACAAAAGTCAGATTTAGCATTAGGTACTGCACCACTAGTTCTGTGACTATTTTCATGGCTAATTGGAATCTTAACAGCTTATTGGTAAGAGAAAAAGAAACACTACTTTTATAGTGGAGTACAAGACTACCACCTTGCTTTTCAACTCAGTGATCTACAAAATTATGGCTAACAGACTGGGAAGAAATGCAAATGCAGTGTGTTGTAGGAAGTCCATGCTTTTATATGCAATGCTTGGAAGGAAGGAAGGAAGAGCACCAGCCTTTAAAATAACAGGTTTACTATGACTTATTGAAGTCAAAAACAGTGAAAGAAAAATAACCGTTCAATTAACCATTGTTTTGTACTTTATCTACCTAGTCGTGTAGATATAGACTTCCATGTTTGTACTTGTATGCAGCTTGTAACTGGCATGTGCAGTTGATTTGTTTGCATAGTGTATTCATATATACTGACATATCACAGACATGCTTTAGCATAACAGGTGAGCAGATGCAGAAGATTTAATGTGCAGACAACTCTGGCATAAAGTGGCTAAAAGCACTACAGTCATATGGTGGAATATGCATTTATCAGTGTACCATAATAGTGAAGTTATATCAGTTTATAGAGGAATAGGTAGAAAGCATGCTACATGTTTCATGTGTGTCTTGTTCATTGTGACATGTAGTTGACCGTGCATTATATACTCATGCCACAGCCATTATATCATGGCATCCATAACTGGCCTCACATTCAAAATACAGACTATATGCCCACAGTGTGCAGCGAGAGTGGAAATATGAATGCATATTTTGTTCTCACAATCTAATACTGCTGCTCTAGCTCATTTTCAGCTAGTGCACCCAATGCTTACAGTACCGGTTGTTTTTCAAATGTGTAAGCATATGTATAAGCAAACGTTCTACAGATATGTATTGTTAATAGCTGAGTCTATGAAGGTAACTCTTTGCCTGGGTAGCTAAAGCTGTTTCTGAAAAATGTTCAAAAATGATGTAAGTTGTTTAGTATAGAAAGTATCTCTTTATACTTACAAGAAAAAGGCCAGTGTGTGCTAATTTATCAGTAACACAAGTAACTGTGTGCCCCTTCCAAGAAAATCTGTTCATGTGTACACTAGCATGGATTCCACAATTCATTCCATAGACCTCAACACATTTTACATAATAGGAATAGTCTGCATTGAAAATTTGTATCTGTACACATGAAGATCACATGACAGTGTCATTATGATTTGCCATTATCTTACTGATCACTAAAGTCTCATATGCTGTTAATGGAAGAATGCTTGTCAGTAATGTTTGTCTGTCAGTCCAAAAAAGTATTGGTTATAGTTAAACTTAAAACTGTGTCAACATCATAGCTTAACCCAACTTCATGATTTCATACATAGCCCTACTTCTGAAATGTTCCTGAAATTCCAGGATCATCCCTGATCTTGTAATATAAAATAACTTTTAAATAAAATAAGGATAATAAACAATAGATAATAAACAATAGAATAAATGGCAAGGACAAACTGGAAAGACTTTGTTCTCAGCAAATAAACATTTTCCAGCTTTTTATAGAATTTTATCCAAGTCATAAGGAATATTATACATTTTAAGTTTATTGACATACTCCTTAGCCTGTGAAGTGAATTTCTTACATTTTATTATAACACTTTCTGTTTGCATTTTTACCTACATCAAAGCAAATTCATGCGCAGCTGCAACCCATCATTTTTTTAAATTCTCTTCTGCTAGATCTCCATCACTGAAGGAATCTGAAGATATCTTGAAAACATGTAGAACTTACTGTTATATTTAATCTTTTATTTTTCTTGAAAGTTATCAAATTCAAATAAGAATTATTCTTACTGATGATGTTTATTCTTGTTATTTATTATTGTTATGTCCTTCTTGATTTTTCCTCCTTATTTTGCACCATTCCTTGTAAAAATAGTGATTTTGTGACAGAACAGTTATAATCAAAGTTATTGAATAACACCAGATGTGATAGGTCCGTACTCTGGGCCTGCAATCAAGGAGACTCAGTCCTCACCATTGCCTCTGGTGAGGGACAGTCACTAAGAGCAAAGATGGATTCGCACAGTATTTTCAGATGCAGCTCCCTGCACCAAGCACAATTTCCCTTAATAGCACACAGGGAGCATGCATCAGACCTGGGGCTGTGCTCTCTTTCTCCCTCCAGGCCCACACAAACTCCACATTGACCACTTTGGAGCTCTATGTCCCTGTTCCCAGTAGCCAACATACACAGTTAAGATATTTGTTCACATACACATACACAACTGGGAAAAGCTGGCACAGATTCTTTGTGCCCAGATGCTGAGGTAATCATGCTGCCACTAAGGCTCTTACAAAGAGTGCACACTTATACCATGTAAAATTAATACTAATACAAATGGTAGGATGTGACCAAAGCAGCAACGATTTCAGGACTGGCCACAGTGTCTCTAAAACAAGCAAATATTCTCAAGATGTTGAAAGTATTCTCTAAAGGACTAGCCACAAAGAAAGTATTAAAACATTTAATGATAAATAATAAAACAGAAAGCAGGAGAATACAGAATACAATAAACAACAGAGTTTCAACTACAGGGATATAAAAATAAAACAGATGGATAGTTTCTCACAGTTGCAGAAAACAATACTAAACTATTCTCACTAAATGCCCATGACTAACTAAAGAATTACTGTTCCCTGACTACTTACTAAAGGAAGGCAAGCTGATGTATGCTGAGTGTCTTACCACAGCAAAAGCCAGATGATGTCTCTGTCTTTGTCTGTGTGGATGTGTGAGACATATATCCTGTCAGAAATCTTTACTGTCTGGTTCCAAAGTGCGGCTGTGAGGGTTCCAAAGAGACCAGATACTGGTTAGAGAATGACATCACCTCTGGTTACCTGACTCTGGTACAATTCACATACAGAGCTTTGCTAAGATCTGTGGCAGCATCTGAAAGCTATAACACAATTTCAACCTTTTCACCCTTCCAGGGTTCTCTGATAAACATACACATTTGATCAGTTACAACAATACAACCTAATATACATGCATACATTCTTTCTGTCCAGCAGGACCTACTGTTGATGCATTTTTAGCACAAGTAACTTTACAAATATATTTTAAACTCAAACATCTGTACAAATCAGTATGATAGTCAAGCAACATAAAATTATTTACAAAACTCCTGCTAGCTATGCTGAAATAAGTACACATGTACTGTCCTACTCTCCCTGGCACAGATGGCACTACCTCATAACATCACAATCCCCTCCCTTTGAAAACTCACTCTAGTTATCTAGTGACCCTGGGAAAAAGTTGTTTGAGAGAAATGGGCCTGTCTTGGATCTCATTAACCTGTACTCTGTCTTGAGAGCCCATCTGCATTGGTACTGCTGACCTCACTACAGTACTGCACTATCATGTCATATGCCTGCAACCCTAGGCGCTACCCTAATAACTTGGCATTTTGCTGGTTGGCACAATGTAGCCATGTTAAGGGAATTGTGTTCTGTAACCACAGTGAATTTCCTTCTATACAGATAGTGCTGAATTCGACCGTGGGGAGGACATGCAGACTCCACACAGAAGGCACTCCAGCCGTGAATCAAAGAAGTTCTCCTGTTCGATTCCTGGCTGGAGTGTCTTCTGTGTGGAGTTTGCATGACTTCCCCGCGGTCGAGTGGCCTCCAAAAGACATGCGTGAATGGGTGTGCCTTCGCTGAAGGTTGGGCATCGGGCTGGCAACTTGGCACCATAAAAAATCTACTGCCAGTCGTTAGCAGACCGGAGTTCCGCTGTGGCGACCTCTAACCGGGAAAAGCCATAAAGACAAACAAAACAGATAGTGCTGAATTTTCTGCCATGCCATACTATGGCTAGACATTCTTTTTCTACAGCTGCATAGCATTCCTCCCTGGGCTGGAGTAAGCGACTGAGATATATAACTGGGTGCTCTTCTCCCTCTGAGGAAACCTGGTTGAGTACAGCCCCCACCCCATGGATATGCATAACAAATTCTTTGCTGTAATCTGGACTGGCGAACACAGGAAGTCCTCCCAAAGCCCCTGCAAACTTTTGGTATGCCTGCTCACAGGCTGGGGTCCATGCTACCTTATCTGGCCTGTTTTTCTTCATCAGGAATAGAAAAGGAGATGGTGTCCAGCATATGGTTCACAAGGACAGTCACAAGATTGCATACAAAAGTGGTCAACATGCAACTCAGACAGACTTTCTCCTGCTAGTAAGGAAAGATAACTGGGGTAGAATCAGGGATTGCAAAGTCATCCGCAGTGAAACTATTATCCACCAGCATAAATCACTAGTGGCATCAAACAAAGAAGGCTCTAAGATCAACAGAGACTAAGCTGAAGACCTGGAAGATGACTCAAGTGAAATCACAGGAGTTCAAGAAAATGCACAGGTAAAAGTCGAATTACGTTCAGTTGAACAATGGCAGCATTTCAAAACAGCATGTGAGAAGACTGTGGAACAGATAAGCATCCGAGCCATGCATGGAAATAAAGTACATAAGGAAAGCTGGTAGTGGAATGCAGAAGACCAAGAGTTATCAAAAGAAGGAAGGACTATAGAAAGATGCAGGAGATAAAAAAGATGGATCAAACCAAGAAGGAATACTGATTGGCTAACAAAGAGGCTAAAAGAGCAGTTTCAATGGCAAATAAGGCATCATAAAAAGTCTACCAGGTTCTGGAAAGTGACTTAATAGATGGTACAATAAAAGTCTATTAGCCTGTAAGACAAAGACAGAAAGATAAAGATATTCATCAGATAGCATTCATAAGGGATGCCAAAAGCCATCTACATATCAGTCCAGAGGATATCAAAGATGGATAGAAGGAATACTTCCAACAATGTCTGAATGAGGAAAACCCCACAGAAACTGTACTGCCTCATGCACAACCTACAATGAAAGAGGAGGAAGAACCCATCCTAGAAGAAGTAAGAATAATACTAAAAAAAAAAAAAATGAAGTCAGGGAAAGTAGCAGGCCCAGATGAAGTCATGGCAGATATGATCAAAATGTTAAGTTAAGTTACTGGAGAAATGGCTCCTGGAAACACTCACTGCAGTATGGACATAAAGTAATGTCCCAGATGACTGCAAATGAAGCATTCTAGTGCCAGTGTTCAAGAATGAAAGGGATACTCATAACAGTGGACAGTGCAGAGGCATCAACTCCTGTCACACTGCGTGAAAGTGCTGGTGATGGTGAATGATAAATGAGTATGTAGAATAGTAGACAGTAAATTGAGAGATGAGCAGTTCACACTCAGATCAGGGGATGCAGCACAACTGACCTGATGTTTGTAGACAGATAATGGAGGAAGAAGATGGCAAAGAAGAAGGAATCCAACTGAGCATTCCTAGACTATACAACAAGGTCCCTAGAAAGCTGATTTGGGCAGTCTTGTATTTGGTTGAGGTCCTAGAAATACTGATAAAATTAGTGTAGGCTATGTAAAAAGGACCCAATGATACAAGTATGAACAGTGTTCAGTCTCATAGAAAAGTTTTCAGTGGGAGTGGTTGTACATCATGGTTCAGCTATGAGAACACTACTGTTCATGCTGCTGAAGGACTACATTATCAAACAGGCCAGCAAAGCTGCTGTATGCAGATGATCTGGCACTGCAAGCAGACTCTGAACAGGAGCTTCAGCAACTGATACCAGAATGGAATGCAAAACTGAAGGCACATGTGATGAAACTGAGTACAGACAAGATAGTTATTATGACAGTAAAATGGGGAAATCAAAAGTAGACAAAAATTTAGATGGAAGTGAAAGTACAAGAACAACACCATGCAGTATCTGGGAGGGGTGACTAAGGAGAAGGGAAGTCTGAATGAGGAAGTCGGTGTTAGAATCAGATTTGTTATAGACAAGTGGCAAAGTGTCAGGGGTAATGTGACAGAAGGATGCCACAGAAGCTGAAAAGTAATGCATACAAAACAGTGGTGTGACGACTGCTTCTGTCAGGCACAGAAATCTTGGAAGTGAATACAAAGCAGGTGATGGAGCTTGACATGATGACGATGAAGCACCTGGGATGGGTGGTATAATGCATACTGTGGGACAGACAAAAGAATTAGAAAATCAGAGAAAAAAGCCAAATTAGCTCCAATTACAGGGAAGGGTAATGAGAACAGATTAGGGTGGTTTAGTCACATATGCAGGAAAGGAGAAGATGAGTTGGTGAAGAAGACTTGCAAGAGACAGGAAGAAGACAAGACTAGATGTGGACATCCAGCCAGGAGATGGATGGATTGTGTGAGAGAAGACGTATGACATTCAGGCATGACTGTCAAAGAAGGTAGGAGAGTAGCACTGAAACAAAATACCCTGGCCCCATGTAGAAAAATGGGAAAAATTGGGTTGAGAATGATAATGATGACCAAGGATGTAAGTAAACTTTATTCAATTCATTTTCTACAGAATGTGAGAGACATATACTTTAAAGAGGCTATAATATGTCCATGTAAAGCACCAAGTTGTGCAGTATACATGTTTTGTACACAACTGGATTAAAACAGCGTGCACATTTAAGAGTACATATTATGGCTGTAAGGGAGGAGGGGTAATTGCTCATTTAAAAATATATTTTTTCATATTTACAGAAACAAAAACCCAGATGATGGCTAGTTGTTCATACTAAAATGGCTACACTTTTCATCATGCAAAAAGTAATATGGAAAAGACTGGTGGAAAATTATGGCAAAGGCAGTGAATATGTAATGATTATTTTCTAGTACAAAGAAAATAGAAAAAAACACAATAAAATTTGGTGTAGGACTTCAGCAAACATATGTAATTTAAATGAATTACTGGCAGAAAAAAATTGCAGCAAAATAAAGCCAATATATGGAAAGATTCTTTATAAACACCCATTTACAAAAAGCAAGAGAGATAATGTCTCAAAGTGATGCCTAGCTCTGTTGCCAAAAA
Organism: Protopterus annectens; assembly: GCF_019279795.1. Taxonomy (NCBI): domain Eukaryota; kingdom Metazoa; phylum Chordata; order Ceratodontiformes; family Protopteridae; genus Protopterus; species Protopterus annectens. The sequence goes on along the minus strand of NC_056731.1, from coordinate 1,497,461,170 downwards.
TACGTATTGCTTTCCCTTTTGCACCTCTTTAATTGCGCTGTTGCTGCTGCATAAGCCTTCACTTGCATCCAAGCACCCTCTCTTTGCCAGCTAAAACGAACTCCGCCTCTCTTTTGACTGGCTGGCTAATATCACCAAAAAGTGAAAACCTGTAATTACTTATGGGATGTCATCTCATCCCTCAACACTTTGTGCTGGCAGCTCTTTCAGATTTTAATTCACTAACATCAAAGGTCTTGTTGTTTCTTATGATGTGGTAAGCACAGAGTGGTATTCAAACGACTTTAATAATCTTAACTACAGCTTTAGTTACACAGAAAAGTCTGGTCTAACTGAGTTGTAGTATAGTCTATGCATGGTAGTCATGAACGTTTCTTACCACAACTCTATAGCAGCTCTGTCTAACCACTTTTGCAGGTTTGCACCCCCCCCTTATTTTAGATGCAAAGTGGCTATGAATTTTTTTAATCATATTGTTAAATAAAACGTATAAAGGAAAACTTTGACTTTAGGGCTTCTATCACCTACCCCCTAAATAACAGCCCTTTTTGGATAGGTTACCATTATTAAAAACTCATTACATCCGAGTGACACCTCCAGGTGCATCTGCAGTTAACTCCCACTGACACCAAATATTACTTAGTTGTTCATATTTGCATCTATAATTCCAAAACCATGCTATGTACAAGGTTTTATAAGATTTCTTCTTAAAGCTTATACAATGGCAAACTCAACTGCAATAATATTTGACCTCTGTCTATTTTTGGTAAAGAGATATTAACTGTTGTTTGTATGATATTAATTTACATAGATATTTTCACATTTTTCTAAATATCTCAAAAAACAAGTAACACAGACAGATGTCCTTAGCCACGTATGAAAGCTCTCAGCCTGATCAATAAAATGCTGCTGACAGTATGTGTGTAAGTTGAGTAGTTGCTGAGATATTGTAAGTTGTTTACAAAATATTATAAACTTAATATTTAGAGTTTGCCATTTATACTTCTTTCATAAGCCCTATGGTTCCAGAGATATGAACATTTGCTTGAAATGTGAGGACATAATTTGATTCTGTCAAAAGGCTTAGGCTCCGCCCATTGGAAGTTACAGTGCAAACTTCCTGAGCTCCATTGGAGTTAATGAGTTAAAAAATGCGAATGGTAACATTTGGACTGATGCTTTTTTTTTTTTCAGTGTGAGCCAGCAACCATCCCTTTGTAGTTTAATATTCATAGGCTAAAGCCCAAAGACTTATTTATTACATGTACTGATCTCTTGCATCGGATGTCGCACTGCAACTGCTTTCAGCACAGGCTCTGTAGGCCATTTATCTAGTCAATGTTTTATTACCTTTTCTAACTAAAAATGGTGTTTCTCTATTAAAAAAATTAAATAAGGTAAAAAAATGGCCCAAGGTGTCCCTGTACAAAGTAACTGCAGCAGCATTGCCTACACTTGTTTTGGTCATGGGTCCCCTGGAGCTGTGGACCTGAGATGCCTGCCAGATCACCCCCTTATAATGTGCCCCTGACTGGAGATTCTCTTCTCCTTCAAGATATAAGCCAGCTGTGTCTTTCCTACTACCTTTTCTGAAGAGTGTGTCTTCTGACTCCAACTTCCATGTGCTGTACATGACACTATACCAAATGTCTACCTTGCTGTTTTTCTTCTTTTTAAAAATCATAATTAGTATCCTTGCCTACCATAGTTAACAGCAGATCACCCTCAGCATTCCAAATCCCAAAGTGCACCAATCAGATAAAGTGAAGAGTATCTTTGTACACAACTAGGATTTCTACAAGTAAACATCAGAAAATGCACCACTTAACTTTATTTTTTTACTAGTTAATTCTTCTACAGAATATTGGTTTTGACTGCTGGTCACTGTCTTCAGCTGTGTACAAGTAACTGTCTAAGAATTTTATCCAAGAAACCTTAATAAAAATGAAATTTTTGCTCATGTTTGTGTGTATGAAAATGTCATCCCATTATTATAACAACAATGTATACTGTTGATTTTAAAAATGTTCATCCATTTTTAGCTTTGTTTTTTCAAATACTGTTAAGAAATTCATGTGGATCTGTTTAGAGCAGGCTTGTACTTGGTTCTCATGGGCATAGAGCACTGGAAATTTTTATATGAACAGGGCATTGCTTCCCACTGAAGATGATTCTGTGTGGCAGCCATAAGAAACAGGTCACAAAACTTATATGTAGCCAGCAGCTTTCATATAAATCATGTGACCTTTGTTTTTTGATGTCTGAATCTCCTTGTCAAGAATTATATTAAGAGGAACAGATTATTGTTGGGGAAGTACTTGTTGGAAATCCTGTCTGCTTTGCTAAGTCTTACTTTACTTAATACTAGTTAAGAAGCAGACATTCTATTTCCAGAAATGTCTGTTTGCATTTAAGCATCTCCTTTCAGGAATGAGAAGGCTTTGTGAAAGAAGATCAGATGGATTTTGTACAATGGAATATCTTGACACACTGCTACTTCATGTTGCACTAATATTTGATTTTTATTCCAGATATTGCTGTTTATAGTTTTCCCCTCACATAAAATAATACACATTTTCCAAACAGAAAGTAATTCCTTTGACTCCAGTGATGGTGATTTGGGAAAGAGCTGTGAACTAAAATATAGCTGTGAAATGTTTAACAATAAACACAGCATGCTGGCATATCTCTCAGCTGTCCATATTTTTGCGGAATGTACAGATGTTTAACTCATATTTTTGGTCTGTTTTTCATAAAATCTGTGCTTTCCTGGCAAATTGCTGAAGACTGAAGTCATTAAATAATGACATATATTTGAGTTTCAGACTTCATATTCTTCAGAAAATACATGCTGGCAACAAAAATAAATGAAGCCAGAAAGGTAGCAGGTAATCCAAAAAAGCCAAGGATATCCCGAATTAAATAGTGTCCTGAACGTAGGTTTATTTTTAAAAAAAGCATACGTTTTCGCTACTGTGAAACAGTAGCTTCATCAGAGAAACTGACAAACAGTAAGCGCCCAAAATAAACAAAAATAAATGCAGAGATTTGCCCTTACTACCAACATAATTTGGTGTGACAAAACAGTAGAGATTTTCAGCTAGATAACAGTGGTTGCATCTAAGCCTTGTAGCCGTCCTAGCATCTGTCTTCTTCATCTCAGTCTGACTTTTGGATAGATGTGAACCCTTGCAATTCCTTAAGAAAATGACAACAAATAAACAAGACTCACTGGAGGGATAGGTTCTAAACTCAACTGGATTCCCAGATTTGAAAATGAGTTACCACTGCTGATCAAGCAAAGTGCTACTTTGTCTGCCTTAAAGGCTGGTCTTGATAATTGTATGGGCAGAGACAAAGTTACACCGGAGTAAGCAAGTATGTTCCTGCTGAGTTTAAGAGGTAAGCACTGCTAAGTGCTTATAAAAGGTAGCAAAAAATTTTAAGTTATATATAGCTAGATGTCTTATGATTCATAGGTTCATAGGTTCATAGGTTCATAGGTAGGTACTAGGCTATCGGCCCAAGGGCCTACGTAAGCCTAGCCAACAAGGTTCCCTGGCTTACACCACCCAAGAAAGTTATTTTCCTGTGCCACTGTCGAGCAGAGACACAGAAGTGATCCCTGGGGTGTATTTCCTATTTCCCCTTCACTCATCAAGATTTTTCTTGAAGAGTGCTAATGAAGAACTTTGCTTGACATAGATGGGTAGCCTGTTCCAGAGTATGGGAAGTCTCTGAGACAGGAATCTATCCCTCCAGCATGTTCTGTTTATTGTGGTGACAAGGTTTAGGTCCCTAGAGCATGTAGCTCGGAGAGATTGGGATTTCTTTAGGTGTAGCATGTCCAACAGCTCTGGGTTTGACATAACTTTATATGTTAGGCAGAGATCACCTCGGAGCAGGCGATATGCTACGGAGTAAAGCTGGAGTTTTTTGAGGCGGTCAGTGTAGGGCATTTGTTTGAGGCCAGTAATCCTCTTTGTGAGGTACTACTGTGGCCTTTCCAGCTGCTGCAGATGTCTTGTGAGGTACATTCTAAAAGGGGCGTTGTACTCTATAATGGGTCTAATGAGTGTCGAGTAGAGGGGAACAATGACCTCTTTTTCCTGGATGAGAACCCTTTTATGATGAGGTGTGCCATGTAGAAGGACTTCCTGACTACTGTGGTGATGTGACTATCAAAGGAGAGACTACTGTCCACCTGGGTCCCAAGGTCTCTTATCACACATTCAGTGTTAAGTAGATTGCTGCCTATGTGGTAGTTCATGGGTACAGAGTTTTTACCAAAGGGGATGACACTGCACTTTTTGGCATTGAGCTTGAGGCCATGGCTCTGACACCAGGCATCTGTCTCAGTGAGGCCCTTCTGTAGGATGTCCACATCATTTGGGGACTTGACTATGGCTCCCAGTTTGCAGTCATCTGCGAACTTCATTAGCCAGAGGCCTTCTGTGTTAGCCTGTACTTCAGAGAAGTAGATACCAAACAGGAGAGGTCCCAGGACAGAACCCTGTGGTACTCCACTTGTCACTGCTTTGAGGTCAGATTTGGAGTCTGCAACTTTTACAATGTGGATTATGTCAGTGAGCCAGTTGGCAACCCACCTTGTGATGTAGGTATTTATACCTAGTTTAGTGAGTTTAGCTATAATTCTGGAATAGGGGATGGTGTTGAAAGCCTTGACGAGGTCAAGATAGGCTGTGTGAACCACCTTACCCTTATCTACGGCTTTGGTGATTGCCTCAAAGAAGTTGATCAGGTTCAGGAGGCATAATCTGCCTTTCACAAACCCGAACTGGGTGGGATCCAGAGTTTGGAGGTTACCAATGTCTTTGTTTATGAGTTTCATGATGATACGTTCCATGGCCTTGCAGACCATGCTCATCAGGCTAATAGGTCGATAGTTCCTGGGATCAGTTGTGGCTCCCCCTTTGTGGAGTGGGATAACTGTTGCTGTGCGCCATTCAGTAGGCACAAAGCCTGATGCAAGGCTATTATTGAACATGGTGCTTAAGTGGGGAGCCAGTTTGTTCTGAAGTTTGTGTAAAACACATCCTGGGATGTTGTCCGGTCCCATGGATGCTGTGTTCTTGGCTTTAGAGAGTGCAGCTTTTACCTGCATAGTTGTGATTTCAGGGACTCTGCATTCTTCCTGTATAGATATGGGCCCTTTAGGGGGTGAGGGGGGGGGGGTAAAGTTAGCACTGAACCTATCTGCCAGGATGTTGGCAATATCAGTTGGTTCTGTAATTTTTGTGCCTTTGTGCTGTAACTCAGAGCAGATCTGGGTGTTGCAATCGAGATTCTTGACATAGCTATAGAATGCTTTGTGGTAGTCCTTAGAATTAGTGATTATTTTGTTTTCGTAGCTAGCTTTGTAGGATCTTATAAGGGATCTCAGCTTCTTACTGAGGCTGACCAGGGATCTCCTCCACTCATGGGATTTTACTCTATTTTGCAACAGTTTCTTCCTTCTGTTGTACAGTTTGTTTATGGCAGGGGACCACCAGATTGGCTTCCTTTTTTTGGAGGATAGCGTCTTCATTCTGTTTGGGATAGCACGATCCATGCACTCGAATCAGTGCTTATAGAGTGCATTTCTGTTGGATTCAGCAATTGTAACTGTATTGTCCATCTGCATGGGTGTCATGAAGTTCACCACTTCTGTCTTAAGAAGCATGAAGTTGGCTTTGAAGAATTTTTTTACTGAGGTTTCCTTAATGGGGGGTGGGGGCGGGATGTGGATATCAAGGGTGATTAGCTTATGGTCGGATCGGACCAATGAGGAGCTGACTTCTGGTGTGGAACACCGGTCATTCATACTGGTAATGACTAGGTCTAGGATATTGTTGCCACTGGTGGAGGTGTGGATAAGTTGATCCAGGGCATTGGAGTTTATGAATTCCAGAACGCATTGAGCTAAGGAGTTGGTACATGAGTAGTTTTTCAGGTAATGGTGGGATAGTTGAAGTCGCCCATTATTAAGGTGTTTGGTTGAACCCTAATATTTTCCAGTACATCAAGAAAAGAGGAGTGGGAATCCTGGGGCATGGTGGGGGATCTGTAGCAAGCTACAATTTGGATTTCAGTTTTGCCCAGAGTTAGTTGCACTTGGATAACCTCAGATGCATTACACTGAGCAACTAGCCTGGAGGTGTGGATATCCTTAATGAATATGGACACACCTCCTCCTTTGGTGTTTCGGTCCAGGTTACATGGCCGAAAAGTGTGGTATGAGTTATAGCCTGGTAGTGCAGGGGTGCTCTCTGGAGCCTTGAACCAGGTCTCAGTCACTGCACAGATATCAATGTTCTCCATTTTAAGGAGTGCCTCGAGTGAGTGCATTTTGAGATTTAGACTTCTAGCATTGAATAGCATTACCCTCAGTTTTTGCTTGCCTGTTCCTGTTACGGTGGTGAATTTGTTATTTGAATCTTGCCTAAAAAAGGCAATATAGGGGCAGCAAGAGCCTTAGCCAGTATCCAGAATCCCAGGGGTGACAGGTGCAGGCCATCTGTGGTAAAGCATCGTGGTCTGTCGACCATGTCATCCCATGCAGACAGATACTGGATCCCCTTAGAATGACACCAGAAGCTTAGCCAATTGTTGAAGTCAATCATTTTGTCCTTGTACTGCGGTATCATTCGGGGTGATGGCAGAATGCTACTCAGGGCTAGGGTCATACCTGCCTGGGCTACAAGATCGGAGAGCTCTTCCATGTCTCTTTTCATGTAGTCCAGGGAGGTATGTCTCAGGTCATTCACACCAACATGGATAATGACAGAGCCATATTTGTACTTGTTGTGGAGTGACCTGAGTGCGTGGGTTATGTGGCGGATCCCGGCACCAGACAGGCAGCTGACAGTAACCTTCTCCTTGTTTAGCCTGGTGAGTGGGACATCAGTGTGCCTGACTATAGAGTCACCTATGACTAGTGTGTTGGGTACGTTGTTTTGCCTTATTAGCTGTGGTGGAGTGGCACACTGAGTCTGTGGGCTATGTGTCATTTGGGTTGTGTTGGGGGATGGAGGTTGCTTGCGTTTCTGCTTTGGAGGTCTCTGTTGCTTAGACAGATTATTATTGAGAGCCTCCGCGAATGTTGTTGTCTTACTATGTGTGGATTTTGGTGGTGTAGATTTAGTGAGAGTATGTGATGAGTGCAGTGTGGTGCAAATGTTTACCTTCTCCTCGTGACTCTCAAGTTCAGTCTTGGTTGGAGAGAGAGCTTTACCTCCAGTTTGGCTAGATAAGTGCATCTCTCACAGGTTGCAGTGATGGGTGATAGGAGCAGGGGGTTGTCTGTGTACATGAGGCAATTTCTACATTGCCTCAAGATGCCCAGATTCATCAGATAGACAGGAGAGAACAGTGGGAGCTGACCTTTGGACATGCCTGAATAAAACACTATTTTCCTCTAGATAAGTGAGAAAAGTGAGTACAAGAACTGTTTTCCTCTAAGAAAGTGAGAAAAGTAAGTACAAAAACTGATTTCCTCTAGGTAATGAGGAAGAGTGAGTGCTATAGTAATTAGTAGCTTATTTAGTGCTTACAAGTTCTGAACAAGTGCTGGGCATGAATAAGCAAATTTAAGTGGTAAAACTAAGAATCTGTATCTGCACTAGATGAGTTACAGGACAGAAACAAGTGCAAATGCAGGCTTTCAAATCAGAAAGTTGAGATAGATGGAAGAGATTGCCCAAACGGCCAATAACTACAATTTCTGGGCCAGAACCACTCCTTATGTGGTAGACAGGTTACCTAGTGCTTACCACTCCCACTGATAAGCTAGAAGACTTCCCTCCAACACAGAAAGGCTTGGGGGGCTCAGAAGCTTACATACAGTCCTGGATACAGCAAATCTGTATCCTGAACGCTAGTTACAGGAAAGGTAGTAAACAGGCTTACAGTTTTTTTTACAGAAAAGTAGCAAAAACAGAAGTAAAAACAATTCATATGCAGTGCAAGCTAGCACACTTGAGTATGTAGCAATATTAGACCAAACACAGTTTAAAAATGCAATTAAATTAAAAAGGACTGAAAGCAAGTGCAGAAAGAGTTTATTAAGTAGAATGTGGTAAAAAGATGGTACTGGGGGAGTGTCCCAGATCAAATCTTCAGTGGGGTGGGCAACTGCAAAAACCACCAAATTTAAACTACAAACTAAAAATATGGAGGGTGGGTAGGACAAAACAGTTTCAACAGAGATCTAAGAAACAACTAACAGTACAAACTGTAAAACCAAAAAAATATTCTCAGCTCTGTATATTTGCAGATCAGTCTGTCAGAACAGGGAGACAACAGTTTCAACAGAGATCTAAGCAACAATTAACAAACTCTATAACCATAACTCTATTCCTGTGATCGCTTGCCTAGTGCTGTTCCCATGTTCCTAAAACTTGCATGTGTTATTTCCTCAATATGCACAATTTGCTGATTAAGCACCTCATCTAATGAAAACCAGGAAATTCAGCTATCCATTCCCTTATATAATCATGTAGTTTATATGACCTTTGTATGACCTTAAGGTCACACCTACCTTCATCCATAGCAATGGCAGAAATGTTACATATGTATCGTACATTAGATGCAGGGTATTGTAGCAACAATGCATCTGAATTCCAAGAGCAAGGAAGAAATGTCTGACTGCCGTGGGGTTGGAAATATCTTATGGTACAGTGCATGAGCCCCTTCTCCAGGATGTTATAAGACTGGCATGTTGCAAGAGGAACAAGAGCTTTACATGATGAAAAATCAGTGTCCAGCAGAGCACGATATCATTTCATACACATCTTGGATCTGCTGTATCTTAAAGTGGTTGCAAGTTACTCACAAATAAACAGTACAAAATACCTCAAATGGCTGTATATGGAACACTGAGCAGGGATATGGCCGAGCATGTGGACTTTGAAAAACCTTCCCTGAGTCTCTTATTGAATTGCTACATACAGTTTGTCTTTTTTATCAGAGTCATGAGGCAAAGAAATCATTAACACTTTTTCACTTTTTTATTTTAGCTTCACACCTCAGATGACATCAGGCAGTTCAAAGTTCACCTTCTACCTTCTTTATACCCATTATTTCATTACAGAGATGAGGGGTAAGCAGCAGGATCCAGATTATAATCACACAATTGGACAGAAAGTTTTCTTGGAATGCCATCTCTAGTCATTTTTACAGACAAATGAAGTACATTGCTGTCAATACAGAAGTGTGTCTGTATGTGAATGTCTGATAGAACATCTCCAACATTTGTTCCCCGTATTTGCTGTGGCACACTGATCAACATCATAAGGCTGCTCAGAAGTATAGAAACTCAAGTTCCCCTCAGTGTAGAATGATAACACATGGCTATTTTGTTCACTCTATCAGCCTTTCTTCTCTTTGACATTTTTGTACCTAAATGAATGTGAGAAAGTAGCATCCAAAACACAACCTCACCCTCTGTAGCATTAGGTCAGGTACACCACAATCATTATTTGCTTTTAAGTTTTAATATTACTGTTATAAAAGCCTTTGTCTGAACACATGCATTCATGTATTTATTCTCTGATATCCACTTTATACTTTTCAATATTGAAGTAGGAACCACTGACTATTTTAGCAAGCAAAAGGCATAAAATAGAATCAAATCCTTAACTAGATGCCTGTCCATTACAGCACACACACACACACACACACACACACACACACACACACACACACACACACACACGCACGCATGCACCCACGCATGCACACACACACACACACACACACACACACACACACACACACACACACACACACACACACACACACACACACACACACACACACACACACACACACACACACACACACACATATGGACAGTTTAGAGAATAAGTAGGTTACCTGGTGGCACATCTTTCAGATTTGATTAGGAAGAAACTTGATTTCTTCGGAAAAGCCTACTGGACACAAATAAGAGCCTGCAGATTCTACATAGCAGGTATCACAATTGGGAACTAAACTGTTGAACTAAGTACTGTGATACAGTAATGCTAAACCTGCTCATAAGTTTTATATTATGAAACATATCAATTAAATCAAACCTCATAGGTTACCAGATTTCATCTTGTGTTAAGTTTTTATGCTTTCACTACTATTATGTACCTGCTACCACCATCTTCCTCCTCTAAAACCATCATCATAGACTGTGGCACCAGGTCTTCATATAGAACATTCCATAATTTCTTATATCCATTTCTGAAACTCTCAGTCTTCAACTGTTCTCCTGAAAATGTCTACTATGTCTTGAAAGCCTGATGGAGGTTTCCTTAATTCAAACATTTCACATCTTTGGTTATCTCTAACTTCTCCTTAAGTCTTCCTGTCTTTGACTGAAGACATGTCTTAGTGCAGTAATTCTCTTCACACAGATGCACTGTTCTCCTTTGTTCCAGGGTCATTATGTTCAGCCTTAACTATATTTGCTTCAGTACACAAATATCCTTCCTTAAGTGGAGTGCTTACATTGTACATACTTTTATTGATCTCATCTGCCCATGCAGTTATTTACTGGTAATATCATTAACTTTCTGTTTAACACCACCCCCCCTCATCCAGAATGAAATGTGCCTTGATTACTGCCTGCCTTTACTGATTAGAATGACTATTCTTAGTATTAGAGTTTATTATTACTCCTGTAGGTAAGCAAAACAGAAATGTGTATATGAAACAATAAGAGGTCTTACACACAATGTGCTAATATGCAGAAGCTTTACTGCTGAATGGTTTAGATAGCAAGGTCACATGGCACTCAGTAACTCATTTAAAGTGATAATGAATTACAGCAAATACAACTAAGAAAAATACAGAAGAAGCTGGGAAGCAGAATCTCCACACTTTATTATAACCAAATTGAGTGCTTTCATCTGGGAATATTGAACTTCATCAGAATGGATAAATAAAGTAGATCACCCTCTTTTATACAACTCAGATAGTCACATGATGACAAATGATTAATCAATTAAACAATTAACATTCAGTCCGAGTATTATAAAAGTAAAAAAATAGAAAAATACAAACAACAAGAGAAACTTTGATTATTTATTATCATGTGGCTACTTGAGCTGTATAAAAGAGGGTGATCTACTTCATTTATCCATTCTGATGAAGTCCAATATACCCTGGCGAAATCACTCAGTTTGGTTATAATAAAGTCTGGAGATTCTGGTTCCCACCTCCTTTAAAACCATAGCTAAACATGTAATAACCCCAACAACATATATCCAAATATATATAAATATAAATCCCCTTACTTTAAAAGAGAAAAACTTCTGTATTTCTTTATGAGTGTCATGTAGGTGAGAGAGGACACAGCTGACTGAAAATGTTTAGCAAATAGAAATGTTGTTAAAATGTAACTTTTGAATGTCTGCTTTATGTGTGTATATGCTCACAAAATGTTGCAAAATGTAATAGGTCTTATTCTTTGTATATATATTTTTTTTTGGCATAGAAGGACATTATTTTATTATTTATTACAACCCATCATGTAAACCTTCATGGCTTCACCCAACTAGTCCAGTCGCCAAACAGGATAAATAAAAACTCCAGCAAGCACACTACCCTGGATTGGATACTAGTCAATAAGAGCCCCCAGTCATATATAACAGGCTGCTTATCAGATAGCGTCAGTGATCACTTCCCAACATTCCTACTGAAAAAATACCTATACCAAGCTAAACCTGTCGTCTACCGTCAGATACTTAAAAAAATAAACTTTAACCCACTCACATTCATCTCATCCCTCAAAGAATGTAACTGGCATCCTCTAAAGTACCTCAGTCTTGATGACGCAGTTGCATTTTTAATACTACCTTCCTGAGCATCCTTAATTACCATGCCCCCATAAGACTTTCCAGAATCAAAGCACAACCCTCCCCATGGCTACAGAAAACCACTAAGTCAGAAATGAAAAACAGGGATAAAGCCTGGGAGCACTGGTGCAAAACCAAGACCCTCTCAGCTAGACAGAAATTCCTAGAACTACGCAATAGAGTCAAAAAGCTAATAAAACAGGACAAATTCCAATACTACCAGTCTGCCCTAGACTCCTCCGAACACAGCCCCAAACAATTCTGGTCCTCCATAAACTCCATCCTCCACCCAGGTAAAGTCAGTACCCCTCCTCCTAACATCCCTCACTCCTCAGAAAATATTGCTACCTCATTCAACACACACTTCACACAAACCATACTATCACTAGCTAAACAACACAACTGCCCTCCCCTCCAACCCACACCTTCAACTACTAATCTCCCCACTGCCTTCTCTTTTTCTCCTGTACCTACCTCCAACATAAAAAAACTCTTAACTAAACTTAAACGCACCAAATTAGCAGCAGACAACCTCCCAAGTGAATACCTACAAATCGCAGCTGATGCTCTGGCCTACCCAGTATCCATCTTGATTAACCGATCTCTGTCAGAAAGTTATGTTCCCACACTGTGGAAAGTATCACATATAATTCCCCTCCACAAAGGCGGACCCTCCACAGAACTAACCAATTACCACCCCATAGCTATTCTCTCTCCACTCTCCAAAATACTAGAGAGATGCATGCACTCTCAGGTCTCAGACTACCTCCTTACTAGCAACCTCCTTTCCAATACTCAGCATGGTTTCCGACCAAACCATAGCCCCACCACTGCCTTACTCTCCTTTACTAACACCATCCTTCAGCATAAAACCAATGGCTATCTCTCCTCTGCTACTTTCCTAGACCTATCTAAAGCATTTGACATGGTCCCACACAAACAACTTATCTCTGTCCTCAATAACCTATCCTTCTCACAATCAGTCACCAACTGGTTTCAGAGTTACCTGTCTGACCGCCAACAATTCTTTGTATGGCAGAATGACATATCTCCCCAACTACCTGTCTCCATAGGGGTTTCCCAAGGATCCATCCTTGGACCCCTACTCTTCTCTGTTTTCACAAATAATCTAGCCTCTGCCACCACACATGGCACACTCATACAATACGCAGATGACTCGACCATCATCTGCTCAGCCCAGTCCCTACCCAAACTGCAAAAAGTCACACAGGAAGCCTTCTCCTCTGTTGAAACTTGGTTATCCGATGCCCAATTAATACTCAACCCAAACACACCTAAACTACTCATCTTCCAACCCTCCAAATATACTCAAAACAACTCTCACTTTAACATCACAGCAAAAGACAACACCACTATATACCCAACTGAACACACCAAATTGCTAGGAGTGGAAATAGACAATAAACTAAAATTTGACTTTCACATATCCATGACCATAAAAAAAGTCCACAAAAAACTAGGAGCGTTATACAGAAATAAGCATCTTCTCACCAAAGCAGAAAAGATTTCAATAGCAAATTCCCACCTTATCTCCACCCTACTTTATGCCTCTCCAATATATACCAACCTAAGGCAATGCGATCTAAACAAGCTAGAGACCTGCTACAACAAAATTGCCAAATTAAGCCACAGGGCATCCTACCATAGTCACCACTGTCTCTCACTTGCTGAACTGGGCTGGCTTGAACTCCCTCACCTTCTTCAATGGTATCAACTCTCACTCGCCCACAAACTAGTAATCCATCCACTAAATGTCCCATCCCTCCAGAATCTACTCCAACCCTATCGCACCACCAGACCACTAAGATCCAGCAACAAAAATCACTTGCAGATCACTAAAGCCAATAACTCTACTGGTGAAGCACTATGCTCTTGCACTATAGCCAAATTATGGAACTCCCTCCCACCCACAATTACCTGTGTACCATCATGCACCCATTTCAAAACTTTACTAAAAGCGCACCTAAAAACATGTTGGCTATGCCCTTGCAACTCCCACTCTAATATCACCCACCCCATCCAACCACTACCTTTCTTTCCACTCCACTAACTACCTTGATTATAGCAAGCGCAGATGCTCATAAGCCTAGTACTTATACAGCAGGAACTTCTTATTTTAACATTTGTTAATGTCTGTTATGTACTTCATAGATAAAGATTCTAGTTGTCTACTGATGTACTATGTTCTTCGTCTGTTAATATGTTGTAAGTAATTCCTAAGTAAATTGTTAATCGCTATGTAATCCAATGTAACTACTGTCTGTTTATTTTAACTGTGAAGCTTTTCTCCCAGGGCCTCCACTGAAAATGGACTTACGTCCAGTTGGACACTCCCGGTCAACAAATATAAATAAATAAATAAATAAATAAATAAATAAATAAATAAATAAATAAATAAATTTTGCTAATGTATATATGTCAGTGTAAGGGGCACAACTGTCAGGGTCACAGGCACAACAGGTAACATACTTGCTTAAGTTGCTGAAGGCTGTAGGTTCTATTCCCATACCAGGTAGATCAATTACTGACACTACAGTGCAGCATAAGAGGGGTACTGCACCCCTGGGTCTGTTTTACTTTGGATGAGATGTCAAACTGGGGCTCCATCTGGTTGAGTTGGTGGTACCTTAGGTGAATGTGAAAGATCCCATGGCATCTATCAAAAGGAGTAGAGGTCCTTTATTTATATACAAAAATAACTCTTATTTACCAAATAATTACATTACAAATATTTTCACAAATACAGATGTATAGATATAAACATCTGTTTATGCATATTCATATCTGTTTACACATATTCACAATTTCCTTTACTAAACTTTCATCCCTATTTGACCCCCCTTTTTCCATAAGCATCATCTGATTTTACTTAACATTGTTGCTAAATCAATTTACAATTATTTATTTATTTAAATTTGTTGACCGGGAGTGTTCGACTGGACGTGGGTCCATTTTCAGCGGAGGCCCGGGGAGAAAAGCTCCACAGTAAAATAAACAGACAGTAGTTACATTGGATTACATAGCGATTAACAATTTAACATAGAAATTACTTACAACATATTTACAGATGAAGAACATAGTACATCAGTAGACAACTAGAATCTTTATCTGTGAAGTACATAACAGGCATTAACAAATGTAACAATGAGAAGTTCCTGCTGTATAATAAGTACTAGGCTTATGAGCATCTGAGCTTGCTATCATCAAGGTAGTTAGTGGAGGTGAAAGAAAGGTAATAGTTGGATGGGGTGGATGATATTAGAGTGGGAGTTGCAAGGGCATAGCCAGCATGTTTTTAGGTGCGCTTTTAATAAAGTTTTGAAGTTGGTGCATGATGGTACTGCGGTAATTGTGGGTGGGAGTGAGTTCCATAATTTGGCTATGGCGCAAGAGAATAGTGCTTCACCAGCAGAGTTATTGGCTTTAGTGATCTGCAAGTGATTTTTGTTGCTGGATCTTAGTGGTCTGGTGGTGCGATAGGGTTGGAGTAGATTCTGGAGGGATGGGACATATAGAATTAAACATAATTTCATTTATTCTTTCATGCCATATAACCTATATAACATAAATTAAATTAATATAAATTAACTTTTTATCTATTCTTTTAGCATAGTCTTTGCTTCTCTTCTTACTATATCTGTATTTAATCATACCCATGTTTATTTTATCCACTTCTTTTATATCTTCAAAAAATCTTCTTTACATAGTTTTCCCCATAACTTTTTTATTCTTTTACATTTCAAAAACACATGTTCTGTAGCGTCTTTTTCTTGACAATGTAAACATATTCTATCACTTTTCTTTTTATATGGCGTATTTCATTTTACTGGCAATTTGCCTTTTACCAGTCTCCACAAAAAATCTTGACATTCTACTTTTTGATTACCATTTGCTTCTTGTTTTTATAGCTTTAATTTTTTCATCTGTTTTTTCCCTTGGTTATTACACAGTAATGTTTTATCATTACACCTTTATATCATACTTTTCTATTTTTTTCTACATCATAATTTTTCTATTTTATTCTTCTTTACCATACCCCCAATTCATCACACTTACATTTACACAATTTTACTATAATCTCTCATCTTTTTCATTTATCCAATTTAACACTTTGTACAAATTTAATGAAGCAGCATATACCACTGAGTTAATTAACCCTAAACCTCCTTCTTTATTTGCATACAAAACTTCACTTTTTACTAAGCATAATCTAGAACCCCATATAAATGAAATAAAATATCTGAAATAATTCCTTTTCAGATACTGTTGGCAACATAAATACACTTGCTAAGTATGCTGTTTTCCCATCAGTATTGAATTTATCAAATAAGCTTTTTTTCTGAATGATAATTTATATTTTATCCAGAAAAGACAGGTTTGTTTTATTTCTTCTGTTTGTTCTCACTGAATTCTACTTACATCTTTATTTTCAAAGTTTATACCTAACACAGAAATTGTACTAATTGTAAAATATATACCCCCTCCCTGGGATTCAATAAACTCCATTTAGGCTTTGTACAAAGCCTACAAGAAATTTACGTGTGCGAGGTGATGCACAGTAAGCAGCAGTGATCATTGCATATTCATGCCGCTCACTGCGTTTAAACTTAAATAATGACTGGCAACAATGTTGCTGGCCAGGAAACAATATAAGCAAACACAGATAGCAATCCTGTTTAAGTCAGAGTACTAAAGGTCTGTGCTTTTGTGCTGAATGCCACAATGATCACCAGGGCTTAACAGATATCTCTCAATCTCTTAATGCAAGACATCTGCACAAAGGCCAACATAATGTGGGAGACAATGACCCAGAAATAGGGACATACTTGATATATTTGCTCTTTAGAAATGTCCTAGAATGACCAGGGGTTTGTGTTAATGTACATATTCTGAAGGATTTGAAGTCTGAAACTCAAATGTATGTAATTATTGAGTCACATCAATCCTAAAATCATCCCAATGAGATGGCAGAAAAACCACCAATTTGATAAGGAACACACCAAAAGATGTAAAGGCAAAAATCTAGGCATTCTGTGAAAATCTGGACAGTGGAGAGTTATGATTAAGTATATGGTCCAAGCACAGTACAGGACAATGTCTACAGTTCAGATTATTGTGAAATCCCATTCCTGACATTTTGTACTAAAGTTGTGTAAATGATCTGTAAGGGTACATGGACTGCCATGTAAAATCAACACTCAGGGGAAATGTATGCATTGAATAGGGACACACAGATGAATTGTAGGAATGAACACAGGGAAAGAGGACAGGTAAAACAACCTAATGTACAGCAGATGATGGCATATCAATGGAAGACGGTTGTAGCAGCAACACCAGTCACATATCAATATGGTACAGTAGGGACTGCACAGTGAAAATGTGTATTATGTGACTGTCACACAAGGTGACATAACAATGGGGAGGATGTCTGTGTGAGACAAGCATCCTTACATGAACAATACAGAGGATATCTATAAGGGATGCTATATACAATTGGGGTAGGGTGCATTTTGTGAAGCTGTGCAAACTGATTTGCCTGAATATGAGTATAATCTTAGCAGAGGTCTCCAGTAAATGGAACACAGGTAAAGGCTCTTGGACAACATTAGAAGAAGCACAATCAGGGACAACATCAGAATAATACCACCAGTAATACCACGTCTCTGACATAACATATTTGATTTAGAGTGTTTAGAGAGGGTTCTGCATAAACATACTTGTATAACTATTATGACGTGTCTGCACTCTATGAAGGTAATCACGCACAACATTCTGACACTGTAATATCTACTGGAGATGTTAGGAGGGACACTGCCCTACCTGTAAATGACATTATGATCAATACAGGCTAGTTAACTGGTGAGCATGGCATATATCTATATATATATATATATATATATATATATATATATATATATATATATACACACACATACATACATACATCCACACTGTCACAATTGTTACCCATGCCATTAATGTTGTCAAACAGCTATGTATGTACTGTGTTCATCACTGGAACAGGTATCACACATGCATCTAGTGTAACACCTTGATGGGGTTTCTGCAACATCAGACAGTAATGTTTATACCACAAAGAAATACCTAGGTATAGCCAGTAAGATGTGTGACAGCTCACTGTGGCAAAGGTGGTACACTTCAGTTACACATCACTAGAAGATGTGTAGTGAGCTACATGAAGAAGGGTGCATTGTACTGAATTACTGGTACGAATGAAGGCTGTGAACTATGGAGGTATTATGGCCTGTGATGTGGATGTCCTACACATACTGAGTAGTTGTGTCAGATACAAGGGAGTAGTCAGCACTGTGGCCACATGTTGGTGTACATTCCACATGCCATCTACCTCAGGACACAGGTCACATACCTATTGGTCTTATTGATTATAGAGTGTGATCTTTATATTATACTTGAGTTGTGTGTTTGTTTTTCTGATGTAAAAATCTCCCCATCCTTTTGTGTTATTGCAGGTGTTGTTATGGCTGTGGCAAGCAATCTTTGGTGTGTGTGTGTTGATACTGTCTGTATTATACTAATATCACAGTTGGAGTGACTGATTGCCCACAATCTGTAGTCCTTCAGACAGCTGTTTGGGCACAAAATGTGTATGTCATTTGTAATGTCTGTGACTTAAGTAATGGAGAGGAAAGGGCCTAGCAGACAGCCCTGATGTACTGACCTTATCACCAGACCTGAGATATGGTTCCCTCCACATGTTTCAATATATTTCCATGCCATGTATGTGATACAGTGATCTCCACACTTGGCGATATAGGTGTTTATGGCTACATCTGGCAGTGTTGAGTGACTACCTCAGTGTGGATTTGTGTCAAATGCCTTGGGCTTATCAAGTTCAAAAGGATGACAGTGTTGTCATCATGCATGGCCATGATGACCTCTTTGAGGACATTAACAGATGTAACAGACATGATGTAGCATTACCATCTCACACAAGTCTGTTGCACACAGCTGAGATATTACTAATGTCCATTTAGTAAAAGTCCATGATGGCATGTTGGTCTACCTCTCAGATGAGGAGAGTTAGGATGTGTCTATACACACGTGCATCAGGTGCTGTCCCCCCCAACTGACATGGATGCATGTTGATGTACACCCTTCTACAGGAACATAGCCTGTGTGGCAGGTATGCTGAAGTTTGTATTCAACCATGTCAGGAAGGTGTACGTGCTGAGTCATGCAATAAGTGATCTATGATGTTGTCACAGCCCAATGATTCTGTGTGATAGACCTGGATGAAGGTAAGGCAGTGCATACTGGCTTTCCTGAGCTGGCCTAGGGTTTGGATACAATCCCCCATGCAGGTATAATTGAGAAACTCACCCAGCTGGGGATTAACCCTTACGTCACTAGATGGGTAACCAGTTGGCTCACTGACAGAACACATAATGTGAAAGGCGGTGAATCAACCTGTACCAGTAGAGGTGTTACCATTGGCATACCCCAGGGATCTGTGCTTGGCCCTCTGCTGTTAAGACTCTATTTCTTGAAAGTTCAGGCTAAAGTATATGACCTTTGGCTTACCACTTTTGCTGATTCTTGCATAATGGGGGCAATCATAACATACTACAGGAGAGGCTAACACAGAAAAATGATTGCTGACAAAGACTCATGGTCTACAAATAAATGCAAAAATGTATATTTATTTTGTCCTTTTCCAAAGTGGAATTCCCTGCTAATTACAGCATTGACAACAGTCCTGCTGTGCTGAAACTCAGTGATACAAGCACTAGGAACACATGTAGAATGCAATCTGAACTTCAGCCACCAAGTGTCTACACCGTTATTGAAAACATATGTTGTGTACATCATAAGTCATGCCATCGAATATAGATCTGAGGATTATATTACAGCACTGTACTCAAACCTGATCAGAACACTAATAGAGTATAATGCTCTCTTATGTATGTACCTCACCAGACACATGCAGCAGCTGGAGAGACTACAGGTGTTTCTCACCAAGAAAACACAGGGCCTACATACCATGCCATGAAGTATGTGGATAGACTGAAAGCCATATCACTGTAATCTGGATCATATAGGATGAGGTGACTTTTGCCTGGCCTCCATGCTAGTCTCTGGCCCTGAAACAACAAAAAGACAATTGAACTCAATCCAGTGCAGAAAAACACACAGTTTAATGAAAACTTCACTGTGTTCATTAAACTGTGTGTTTTTCTGCACTGAATTAGCCTTTTGTTGTTTTATAGTCTCTGACCCTGCCCTGCTGGGAATAGTGCACATTCAGAAATCAGATATAGCTGATGACATCAGTAGTGTCTGGTGAGGAAAATATGGTAATAATAGTGTCCTACATGCTGGTGTAAAAGGCTCTTTGTAATGTCAAACAAGAGCAAAAACACCCCCCCCATTTGACTGTAGTGAGAATAAAACCCCTACCTAAGTACACAAATTATAGAACTCTGTGTTTAAGGCAAGTGCCACAGTTCAAGCTGACTTGGAGTGTCTCAGACAACACGTTATAGCTGATGACATCAGCAGTGTCTGGTGAGAAGAATATGGTACTTCATTCTCCCACATGCTGTTGTAAAAGGCTTTCTGTAATGTCAAGCAAGTGCACAAACACGCACAGCTCTTCCAGTTGACTTCAGTGAGAATTGAAACCCTACCTATCTATGTACACAGACTACAGAACTTAATATTTTACGCAAGGACCATGGCACAAGACTGACTTTTACAAGACTGCAGGTCAATTTATAGTGGATGACATCATCAGGAAATGTTAGATAGAAGGTGTTGGGAGGTCTGCATGAAATTGATGTGTAGACATGAGCAAGTATCAAAACACTGTCAATCCATGGGATTGGAGTGGTAGCTGTAGGATACACACTTCTCTTTGTACTAGACACACACACACACACACACACACACACACACACACACACACACACACACACACACACACACACACACACACACACACACACACACATACCTAGCTGACTGCAGTGAGAACAGAACCCCTACCTAAGTACACAGACTATAGAACTTAGTACTCTACACAAGCACCATGGCACAAGTCTGACATTCACAAGACTGCAGGTTAACTTATAGTGGTTGACATCTTCAAGACATGTCGGATAGAAGATGTTGGGATGCCTCCATAGGTCCATAGCTTCATAGGTTCACAAGAGGTTACTAGCCTAATGGCCCTAGGGTGTTTACAAGCCTAACTGTGTAAAAACACAAGTACCATTAATGATCATAATTAGATGGTCATTATTAGAACAATTTTGTGATCAGCACTAATTGGCCCTGTCCATGAGAGACATAGGTGCCACCCCATGGCTGAATTTACAATCACCCATCCAGTTGTCCAGGTTGCACTTGAATAGGGTCATTGAGGAGTACTGCTTCACATGCAGTGGGAACCTATTAAAGAAGGAGTGGCAATCGCTGGGAGATATATCTGTCTCCCCAACAAGTTCTATTTATGTACAGGCTAGGTTGAGATCCCTGGAGCAAGTTATTCTTGTCCCATTTGATTTGCAGATGTCCAGCATTCCCAGTAGGGCAGGGTCTGATACTACTCTGTAGGCCAGGCACAGGTCACCTTTCAGCAGCCTACATGATACTGAGTACAGTGACAGGTCTTTCAGTCTTTCCATGTTTGTCATGTTTTGGAGGCCCTGGATTCTCTGTGTCACAAATGTCTGTATTTTCTTGAGTTGCTGCAGGTGTCTGGTGAGGTACAGACAGAAGAGAGCATTGTACTCAATTAGTGGTCTGATAAGGGTAGAGTACAGCAGAGCTATGACCTCCCTGGTCTTGGATGTGATGGCAGTACTTGTGAGGTGTGCAATGTAGAATGTGTGTCTCACAACTATGGACACATAGTGATTGAAGTATAGATTGCTATCAAAATATGTTTGAGCTTAGAGGGATGCTATGTATATCATAATTAGCAGGGGTTCATCATTGACAAATGGAATACTGAGGCATATTTTGCTTTAAGGTTCAGTCCATGAGTTTTGCACCAGTTGCTTGTCTGTGTCAGCCCCTTTTTTAATATGTTAATACAGTTTGGGGGACTCTGTATGACTGCATCCAGTTGACAGTCATCTGAAACCCTGGTAAGACACAGGTCATCTACCTTTGCTAGGACTTCAGAGAAATAGTTTCCAAACAGTTGAGGGCCCTGCACAGATTGTTGTGGTATTCCACTGGTAAGTGGTGTACTGCTGAAGGTACGGTCCCCAACTTTGACAGTGTGCATTCTGTCTGTGAGCCAGTTGGCTATCCATCTAGTAATGTATGGGTTAATCCCCAGGTGGGAGAGTTCTCTATGATTCCTGAATGGAGGATAGTGTCAAATTCCTTGGATAAATCAACATAGTGCTATGTCCTGGTATCCCTCATCCAGGTCTTTGGGGTCATTATCAAAGAAGTCCATTAGATTTAATAAGCAAGATCTATCCTTAACAAAACCAAAATGGTCAGGTCAAGTGTGTTGAAGGTCACCTATGTCCCTGAGGATAAGGTCCATGCTGATCCCTTCCCTAGCCTTGCATATAAGGATTTTTAGGCTTATGGATCAATAGTTATAGTTCTACATGTCAACAGACTTATGTGCATTGCATGTCACACAATGTTTGATATTGATTTCTGTAGTGTAAAGATATATGTGTGAAAAAAAGTACTGAGACACCAGGGTTGCAGTGCTTGGGGGAGGGAACACATGACTGTATTGTAAATATGTGACATATTGTTAGATTGGGCCTTCAGTTTGCTGCATTTCCACATGCAATTTCATATCATAGACAGAAAATGAACAGTAAACAGCAGTAATACATAATAATATTTACTTTTCCATAGCGTGGTGAGCAGCTTGTTTGTACGACGGTTGGCAAAGTATTTGGGCATGTGAGATATACTTTCCCTGTTTGCACATAGCTGAGCAGTGCACAAATGCAAGCCACATTGCTAAAGTCTGACAGTTGGTACTGAGTTTATGAAACACACCTGCTGCTTAACTGACTCTGGCATGCATTGACAGACACAGGTCATTTTCAGCCCATGTGATACTGGGTTTGAATCCAGGTGTATATAAGACTTTTAAACATTTTAAATAATCAGGGATAATGCAGTGACATTAATTCTTCATAGTACATGTGTTGCTATATGTGGGTATAGCACAGTGGGGTTAAGTGAGACTGAGCAGAGATAACTGCAGCATTGTACCACCACTCAATGTTGTTTGGCATTGCTGTGTGATGCAAAACTCTGAGCAAACATAGAGGCCAAAAAGTAATGGGATCTATTACTTTTTGTGCTACTTATGTGTGTTGTGTGTGATTCTATTTTTTGATCTGATTATAGGTGTTAAAATGGGGTAGATAAGAAAGTGGTGAAATGGGGAGCAAGCAGGGGGAAGAACAAAGGAAAAGCAATACAGGAATGCCCATTAGGGAGGTAAGAAAGAAGCATAGCTATCCATTTCTTCAGTAGCAAACACTGATCATATGTTCAGAATATTAGCTGAAGTTGGACTGTCACCTCCAGTCAGAGGGGTGGCAACAATGTAATCATGTTGTATTGCCAAATCAAGTTTGTCAAGGAAAACACATGTGTGAAATGGAGAACTATGTATGGTATTATAATTTGTTTTGTGGGACAGGTGCCCATTTTTTTTTAATTCAGTAAGAGAGGACTGCTGGGTAAGTGACGTAGGTATGTCTAGGTCAGGAAAGTTCGGTAGGTGAGGAAGCCAATGAAAATTAACAAGACAAACAAGACAAGAGATAGGGACAGTGATGGGCACAGAAGGTTGGGGGACACCATGATAGGGGCGAAGGAGGGGACAATGCAGGCTCATGGACATCAAGCTTGGAGACAGTGAGAATTGAGTCCTTACCCACTCGACTGTCATCACTGTTCTATTACTCCACTGGTGGCTAGAGTGCTTGAAGTCTTTTTCTCCTACAGATCATGAAAGAGAGCAGCATCTCTATCTGGCATAGGCATACACCAATGGTGCAGTGCATGACACTACACACCATCCCTGGCATGAAGTCATCACCTCTGCCATTGCTCCTGGAGGATACCACTGCACCAGCTTCCAGAGTAGTACTACCTGAGGGCACAGAAAGTGCAGAGGCAGTGCTGCCATGTTGGCTACTAGATGTGCCTGGCATTGATGATTGAGCCAGTGGAGCATATAATATAAAATAAAAATGAGACATAAGGGTTGGGTTGAGAGAAAAAAGAGATAAAATTAGTTCTATCATATGTGACATACAATGCATTAACACAATTATACAACTGTTTTATCTGAAGTATTACATTCAAGTATAAGTCATAACAGATGCACAGTATACTACAGAGTGCTGAAAGTAATCCTTGAAACATGCATATATTGCACATATGCATGTCCCAGTTATACAAATTACACTTTACAGCAGGGGATTTGTGCCACCGGTATAGAGTTTTTAATTTAATGTAAATTTTATTGAAGAAATAACAGTATTGTATATTGGGAATCATGGTATTTGAACCCATAACCTCTAACTACAGTCCAATATTGGACTGTTGCAACTGGTTTGTGCTACAGACTAATGCATGACTACTTGCTTTTGCAGTTGGGATATACATGCTCAGTTTGATACAACTGTATAAAAGACCAAAAAAGTTATATTTAACTTTTAAAGCTACAATTATGCTTCTCTTCTGCTGCATACATACCACTTGCTTCCCTCAGTCTCTCCAATAGAGCAACATAAGCCTGCTGATTCAACTTGTGTTTGTTTGGAGCTGGGAAAAGAACAGAATAGAACAAAAGAGCATTATGCATTCCAGTCTTGCTTTCTAAGTCTTTAAGGCACTCTTTTATTGTCATACATCACACAACTGTGGATGTCTAAAGTCTCAAACTCAAGCAGCCAGTGGCTGAAAGTATCCCTTTTCCTCCTGCGTAGGTCATTGAAATGATGCCTACGTTGCTCTCTAGTGCGTGGGGATACCAGTGGCACTGGATACAGCCTGGGCAAAACTATTTTTTGCCTCAGTCTTGCACTGGGAGCCAGAATAGTTTCCCTACAGAAGCATTTGGATGTGATGCTTTACCAGGAGTCCAATAAATATCCTAGACCAATGGACACCTCACCTCTTTGCCCTAAACTCGACACCTTCCTTTCCATTGCTAGCCACAACTACCTGCTGAACTAGAGCAATGGAAACTGATGCTTTACTGCCAATTCCAGTTATTGCGTTCACTGGTAGTACGCAAACCCAAGCAATGATGCCAACCACATTTGCTTGATGTTACGCGAAGCACAGCAGTGCCAAACAGGGTGGAATTGCATATTTGAAACTGGGAGGTTAATCTGCCACTTGGCCTCAGTTTGAGGGGTGTCTACTGATTGTAGTCTGGAAATATATATTGGAAACCAGAAGGCAACTGTTAGGCGAGTTAAGTTTGCAGACATGCACTAGGGGCATACATGTAATGACAAGACACATTTATTTTTGTCTTTATACACTGAGGAACATTGATTTTTACAGTGTGGGATTCAAACCTAGGCATAAGGGACAAAACATTTTCTTCCACAGCACTGGTTTTCCATCTTTGCCACAGAAGAAGTGCTCTGCAGACATAATCAGGAATCATATATAATTATAGGTGACAGTTTCAGCTGTTACACATGTATGTGTGTGATTTGACAAGGTTATTGGATATATATCCAGTTGTATATGTGTCTTAGGTGATTGTGAAGGCCATGAAAGTAAAGATAGCAGAATTATGCAGAAATATGGTAGACAGTATACCCTCAGTCATACATCTGAAAATACAATAATGGTGTCTCATCTCACATAGATATAATTCATATCAGCTCCACTATCTAAAGTGTTATAAGTCCGAGAGAATATAATAGGAAGTGGAACAACAGTAAAAGTGTATGGAACATCCTGTATTAGAACCCAGGACCATGTGTATGGCAGTCCTACACTTACACCTGTTGCCACATGAATGTTGAAATATCACTTGTCTATTTTTCAGTTCATTGTTATAAACTGCACTGTCACAACAGTAAAAAAGGGTGCACACCCTGTATTGGGACCCAGGCCTGTCTGTACTCTAGCCCTACACTTACACCTGCTGCCACAGGACAAATTACATGGCATTCTCTAATTCCCTAATCATTCTTAAGGTCTCTATGTTATCCCCCACTCAAAGTTCCTTAGCGTGTTTGTGTGGTACCAACATAATTAATAGAATGTATCTGGTTTCAATTATTGGCTGAGTCCTGTCTGCAGGTGTTTGATGGCCACAGCTGCTGGGGAACCTTGTTAACCACTGAGCAATGCTGATAATCACAGCTGTATGATGAAATATTGTTTTTGATCTTTGCCATTTTACAGACACCCTGTTTGCAGTTGTTCTGCAGGTGTTCTCGCCGGTTCCTGACTGGGCATCTAGTCAAGTTTGCTTACTGCCACACTTCACTCAAGTAAGATAAGCACAGCCAAACTTGATATTAATTTTCTCCATTTCCCATGTTTGCACTAAGCTGCGCATCATGCAATGACCCCCACCCAAAAAAAAAAAACGAAGAAAAATGAAAAAAAGGGAAAAGTATTTGAAATGAGGAAAAGCAATCTATAACATACACACTACAAAAATGATAGTACACATGACATGTTTCTACATAGGTCTGGATTTGAAGTCTCACTCCAATGAACCTTCAAAACACAGTAAGGGTGTATTATCCTTCTTTGCCACACAAACAGCTTTGCAGCAAGAAACTGAAATAATTTTGCATACAACCAATTGCAACCTCATCTACAGTATTATGAAACCATACAATTATTATTTGTACATTTATTATTTCTGGATGTATTGTATTAAGTGATCACACAACCATTCATTGCTTGCAAATATAAAACTCTGCCTTACCTGTCTGTGTTTCTTGTTCATTCTTCTCTTATCGGACCAGTAATCTGAGACATGCAGTCTGTAAGCCATTCCATAGCATTGTCCTTAAAATGTGTGAGGATATTAAATGACAATAATATAATATGCAGTTGCCAACAAATGAAGGGGAGGTTGGATGTAAATGAACAGAACCTGTGAATTGTGTGCTGCTTATATACATTTCCAACCTTCACAAAATTACACCGAACACTTTGTAAGTCTAACCTGACACACCCACTGGATGTAGGACAGTCTGCATTGCTGTTGTGTTTTCATTCTCCTATCAGTAATCATTCACAGTTGCAATCCATTAAAAAGAAACACTGAGGGAGTGCCTGCATTATGTTTATAATTGCTACACAGACCCGGTATTTAGGATTAAGTAAGTCTAATGGGTTTACACCTCATTTTTATCTTCACCATGCTGACAGCTCTGAATCTACACCATAAAAAGGCAACTCTGTAACTAGAGAAACTGAAAGTCTGGAGACTTGTTTATGTGAAGAACATAAAAAAGAGGCTATTACTTTTGGATATATCTGACTAGAGGATTGCTGAACTTGAAAAGGAATGCTTGCATTTTGTCAGCTACATACTGCATATGCTGAAATGTAATTAAGAAAAATCTGTATAATAGTGTAATGTATATATTTTGATCAGCAAAGGCTTTTACACTTTTATCTGTATGCATTCCTTAGAAATATACTGATGGCATGGGCATGTTTGTCAGGGCATTTCACAGGTATGCCTGGTGCAAGCAGTACAATGCCAGTACATGGGGAGGTAAAGGTTGCCAGAGTTGCCTGGCATCAATGTTACTATATGTATGTGCATAGGAGTAAGGTTTTAGGCCCTTAGGTGGTGAGCAAGTATGCTATGCATTGTCTCTTAGCCAATGTGAGTGCATATTGAGCAGGCCAATGTCTGCCTACACCCACAGCAGCTGCTATTTCAACCCTGACTCCTCACCTGTGTGTGGCTGTAGTGATCTTGACATTGGTGATGGGATGTGTGCTTCTTCCCCTTGTTGATCCTGCTGAAGCTGTTTCTTTCAGGATGATGTTGTGTAGCATGGCACTTAATGTGAATATTTAAGTACATGTCAGTGGACTGTACTGTAGAGTTCCACCATATATATCTAGGCACTGGAACTACAACTTCAGCAGCCCAAACACATGCTGTATGATATTTTTGGTTTTAACATGTGCCTCATTATGGCGTTCTTCAGCACGCGTGTGTGTGTGTGTGTGTGTGTGTGTGTGTGTGTGTGTGTGTGTGTGTGTGTGTGTGTGTGTGTGTGCGTGTGTGCGTGTGTGTGTGTGTGTGTGTGTGTGTGTGTGTGCATTTCTGTGGGGTGTCTTTAGACACAGCTCCATTGCATAACCTGAATCCCCCAGTAAATGGCCCTGTGGGATATCTCCTCTAGTTAATATCTGATACAGTTTTGAGGTGTGCCAGATATGTGAGCAGTGCCAGGGTTGCCGACATGCACATTCAGGATGATTCCCTTGGCATTACACACAACTTGGCAGTTATGTTACAAGTTAGAACTGCATATTTCTGCCCTATCCACAGGAGTATGGGGAAAAGATATGTGGTCACAAGCATATTTGAGTATAGCATTCAAGAACTGATAGAGTATTCTGGATGATGATGCCTGTGACACCCCCAGAATGTCCCCTATTGGTTTCTGAAAGGTACCTGCAGCTAAGATTCTAAGTACTACACATACCTTTGTCTCAACTGGGATGGGTTTCCATTGGATTGCCCTAACTCTGAGTTGAGAATGAGAGAGGTTGCAGAGTTCTTGTACTGTGTCTGTATCCAGCCTGTAGCACTCTACAATTTTCACATCATGTAGGTTCTAATAGGTTACCTGGGGTCTGAAAACACTTCTCCTTCTTGGCCTTGGTCTATTAGCAGCAGCAGCAGCAGCATAGACTTCAGCTTGTTGTGCATAAACATGAATTAAAGCAAGTACAGCTCCTAAGAGTGAGTATACACAGTTGCTTTATTGCTTATTGAATAGTTCCTCCTTCTTGGATTGGTTAATTAGCATACAGTTTAGCTGCTTATGCTGTAATTTTCATGCCATGGTGTTTACCTTGTTTGCCCAGCTGCAATTGGCTCTACACATCAAGTAGAGCCACTTACTGAATCCAAAACAGTGCACTACCATGTAGGCTTTATTGAATCTGGCACATTTCTTCACTATATCACCTAAACCTTTACTTTTCTCTTAATTTAAAGCCATCCCAATCACCTCTAAGCACTAATCTGTGCAAAATATTACTTCTTTTATCAAAAATATGTTTTTTTGCAATTATTATTTCATCTGCATATGTTAACAGAACTGGAATTCTTCACCCTTCAGGTGTTGTATACCCTCCCTCCTTCATGCTGTAATTTGTTTGACATACTATCATATTCATAACTAATGCAAAGAGTATACAACTCATTGGACATCCCTAGCTTATATCACTCTTCATATGTACCTCCTGGCTTAACCAGCCATTTACAAGTATTTTACTTTATTGTTACTATGCATTGACATACATAATTTCCTAACTGTCTCATGTATATTATATTCTTTCATTATTACTGCTAAGATGTCATGCCCACTTGTGTCAAATACTATATTAAGGTCTCCTATCTTGATTTTCATTTCTTCTTTTTTTATTCATAATATAATTTACAACTTCTCTATCTTTAATAATTCTTGACAACCCTTCCCCTTAATACTATATATACTATCTTCCATAATATTTTGTATTTTAGTTTCAAATCTCTTTTGTATTATTTTCATAAAGATCTTATTATCATTATTACTCAATACTATCAGTCTCATATTTTTGTCTTTTGTCTTCCTTCTTCCATATGAATATAAGTATTCTACTACATAATTCTTTGTACATAAAACCTTCATTTAACCATTCATTCAAAATCTTTAACAAATATTTCTTTTTGTCAGTCCCATACATTTGTATACATTTCATTCCCTATTCCATCTGGTCATGCAGCCTAATCTATATTTACTTGTCTTAATACATTATCTAGCATATTTAAAGAGATCTCCTTTTCCAACTCTTTATTTTTTTCTGTTAACTTTTACTTTCCATGTTTTTTCACTACCTTCTTTTTTCTCTAAACATTTTTGTACATATTGTACTTCACTCCCCATAATCTTTTCCTGGGTCCTTTCTGTTTCTCCTTTTAGATTTTTTATTTCTCTCATTGCACTACCATATTCCTTTAATAATCGGCTTAAGTAACTTGATACTTCTCTTTTTGCCTTGTAAAAATATCTTTGTTTATATAACAATTATTGTATTTTCTTGAGTTCTTCCATACAATTAATTTTCTTTATAGGTTCATAGGTGTTTACTAGGCTAACGAGCACAAGGGCCTTTTTAAACCTAGCCATGCATCCCAAATCTCTGACAAGTTCTGACACCCTTTATAAACATAAGCATGGGCCTGGGAGATGAACCATTTACAGGTTACCTGTTTGCATTAGAGACATAAGTGCCAAACCAGGGATGAATTTGCTTTTTCCCATCCACTTGTCCAAGTTGCACTTGAATTGGGTAAGGGAGGAACTCTGCTTCAAATGGATGGGGAGCCTGTTCCATAGATGAGGTAGTCTCTGGGATACATACCTATCTCTCCAGCAGGTCCTATTTATATCACAGGCAAGATTTAAGTCTTTAGAATGGGTAATTCTGGTACTGTTTGTTTTCTGGATATGCAGGAGATCTATCAGAGTGTGGTCTAACAATGCCCTGTATGCCAGGCATAGATCTCCCCTCAAAAGCCTGTAGGAGACAGAATGCAGGGATATGGCCTTTAGACGGTCAGCATAGAACATATTACTTATGCCCTGTATTCTTTTAGTGAGGAACCTCTGTGGTCATTCCAGTTGTTGGATATGCCTTTTTAGGTACATATCAAAGGTACATTTTATCATTATGTTCTAAATCTTCCAATGCATCATTATATGTTCTCTACTTTTCTCACAGCATACTGCCACTGTAAAAAAATTTTTTATATTTTTCCTTAAATATCATGAACTATTCAGACCATTTTTTATAAAATGTTCTCAAAGTGATATGATCTTTCCATAACTGTATTACGTTTTCCTTCTTCATTCCATGCTTTCTCATTTATCCTTTTTATTCCTTTGCCTATTTTACATATTCCATGTTTTCCTTTATCTCTAGCCACATTGCAAAATGATGAGAAATTCCTGTTTCAACAACCTCCCCTCCTCCTATAGCTAAACCTTCAGATACTATAAAATAGTCTATTTCAGTTCTATATATACCTCTTCTGTAAGTCCATGAATTTTTGACCCAGGATTTTAACTTACTACATCTTATAACTTCTAAGATTTTTCTTACATCATTTCCTTTTTTTACACTTGCCGCTAAATCGCAATTTTTTATTATAATATTCATTACTTTAAAATCTGATGAAATAAACTTTTCATTTTTTACAATTAGTATAAGCATATAATGTTATAATTTTATATACTTGTTCTTTCTATTTTAATTCTACAATGTCTAATCTTCCCATTTTTTGCTAAAGTTACATCTAATATATTTACTGTATTTCTACAGACTATGGCTATTCCAGAACATCTCTCATTTCCCAAATTCCAGATTATCATTCTTCTCCATAGTTTCTATGTTTGTAACCTTTCTTCATTTGTTAAAAATTGTGTATCTTCTAATAAAATTACATCTATATCACATGCATTACAACACTTCAAAATCCCTGTTCTTCTTACTATATTTTTAACACTATTCACATTTACAGAAATACTCTAAACTTTTCATTTTCCCGTAGATTCTTGGTTTCATAAATTCATAGCTAATTACAAGGCAAACTTTCTTAATAGCCTATTATAAGCCTAGCCAATTTCTCTTCCAAAAGTAAGAATCAAACACTGCACCTTGTGTCTGTGAATTAAAAACTTTAACCATTATACCAGCCCACAATCATTAGCTATATTTATTATTTTTATCCATTTCCTTTTTTTCCCATTTGTATATATCCCTTTGAATTTTCTTTTTCTGTCTTTTACCCTTTTACCAATATAATTATTTTTTCTTTTACTACATCCCAGTTTGTCTTTTTCATCACTTATTTCAGAACCTTCCTCTATGTCCTCTTTATTTTTTCTCATCTAATTTTTCTTCTATTTCTACTACTTCTAAAATGTCTTCTCTTTATTCATGTTCTTCTGTTTCTTTTTATTTTTCCTTACTCTTATTTTCATTTTGTAATCTATCCATAAATGTCCAATTTTGCTACATTTATAACATTTCAATTCACATTTTGCCCATCATGTCCCATTTCCCCACAAATATAACATTTTCTTTCATTACACTTACTTATCAAATGTCCTTCTTTTCTACAAAAAATGTTTTGGGTTATCCCCCAGTATTTTACAACACCCCTGTTCCCCTCCACATTTATCATGCTTGGTATATGTATAATTGTTTTCTCTTTTTGTTGTTAACACAGTATTACAATCCCTGCCACCAGTCTATAAACCTGTTTTGTCAAAAACCTTAGCAATGTCCAGTACTTCTTTAAATAAAGTTTTCAAATGTCCTTTCAAAGTCTCTTTCTACCTATGGTTGAAAGTGTACATGAATTTTCTTTTTTTTCCCCATAAAGAGTCTTTGGATTACAGGCTTTCTTTTTTTCATATTCTCCAAGAAAAATGTTCCTTTGAAAAAAAACTGTCTCAGAGATAATGTCACAAAATGTATCTTTGTTAATATAAATGCTTATATCTCATGTGCTTTACCGAAGGAGCTATTAAATTGTCTCACACTTCATACCCTGTCCATTTGCTTGTCTTCCTTACTTTGGATCTTTACCACATTCTTCTATTTTTCATTTTCTTCTACCTTCTTTTTTGCTACTACATGTTTGACTTCCTTTACTTTCTCTGTGTATGTCTTCTTTTCAATCTCAGCATTCTTCTTCAGGATTCTCTCTGCATCTTCCTTTTGTATTTTGTCCATAATGTTGCTCCAGGCAACATTTCCTTCATTTTCTGGCTCACTCTGCATCACCATTTATTTAAGTAAATCATCCCACAATCCTCCTGACCGGAGGGTAGTAATTATATAATCCATCATTTGCTGACTCATCTCTATCAAACAGATTTCCTTGAAATATTTCCTCAGAATCCTCCACACATTCTCCAGTCTTGATATTTGCTTTCTCCTCCATTTCTTTCACCACTGCACCATCTCCATCTCTCTCCATCTGCCTCCCTGTTTTTCTTGGCTACCTCTGCACCTGGCATAGAAACAGGAAGTGTCCTGTAAAATGGGTCCCACTCACAACAATGATAAATAAGGGAAGCTTTCCAATGTCCTGCCCAAATCTCCCTAGTAGTATACAGTAAATACCATCTCAGGTCTCACTTGAAAAGAGGATGCTAGCTTAGTGGGACTAACCCAGTCAACAAAAGGATAAATAAAAATAAATATGTCTTATGAAGCATATTATGTGGATAAGACTGACAGAGAGTTACTAGCTAGGCTATATGAGTATATTTATGATATAGAAAGGAAGCATGTGAATAATGCACTTAGCAATCATATTCAGGTGTGTTACAATTAAAAAAGGAAAACATTTTTTTCTGGAAAAAATGTCAAGAAGTATTATAAGGAGTAGTTGGGAAAATCATTTGGAATATAATGAATTCATCTGGCATCTTAAGTAAAAAGCAGGATCTGCTCCAGGATTAAATGACCATATTTCTACTTCTAGTGTTTCAAAGTTAGGTGCTGCCAAATAATATAATTATTTATATGTTTTTAATTTTTTAATGCGTTACTTATATTACTGTTTATGTGTTTGGCATCACATGATCAAGTCATCTCTTTCTAGAGTCATATGACTTTTAGTATTCAAATGGTAATTTATATGATTGCACATTATGATTATTCTGATGAAGTCCACATTTATTTTTGACAAAAGTGCTAAATTGTTGTGCTATTATTATTATTTTTTTCACCAAGCCATGCATAGATTTTTAAATTTAGTTATTCTTGGTAACATGCAGATACTCCATGAGCAAATGTCTGGTGGACTAAAGATATTATACTTTCATCTCAGGAATACATCTCAGATTAAATCCTGTAATCACTCTGAATAATCTCAATATACTTAATGATGTAGTAGTTTCTTCCTATGACACTTGGGTCTTGAAGATTATGGTCTTGAACATCGGCAGTAGGAACAAAATCTAGCAGTCAGTGTAGTGTATTAAATAGAACATCTCACTCTGTGCATGTCACCACCATTCTATATAAATTATACTCATTGCCTGTAGTTCAAAATCTGTCTTCAAGATCTTAAATGTGACCTATTGAAACCCTCACAACACAGATCCTGCCTGCCTGCCTTAAGGAGATGCTGGTGCTCTATACAATGATGTGTAACCTTCAGTCATCTGAGGAAGGAATGCAGGTGGTTCTCAGGTTGCAATTTGAGTCTTGGAAGACTTTCATATACTTACATGGCTCCCATGTATACTTCTTTCTCATATTCAGTAGAGTAAGTCTGAAGCTTCTTTAAGGACATTCTTGAATTATTACCTGTTCACAATATTGCATCTCTGTCCTAAATAAAAAGTGTATTTTGGGTTACAGCATCTTTTTGGAGAATTGGCATAGTAACGTCTTATGCTAAGTTTCTGTTCATTTTTTTTTGTTTCCTTGGACCTCATTGTACTGGCCTAGTTCCAAGTCCCACATGGGTCTACCAGCCATCCTCCTATCCCTGGACTACCCCAGTATTGCTGAGGCTAGTCCTGGATCCTAAAGGTGTCCTGGGGCTTGTCCATCACTGCTTCCATTAAGGGGAAGTTTCTTTTTTTTATGCCCTTTCTGAATTAAAGGGCAATTCCCCTCCCTTAGGGGATGTTATTGGCAGGCGCCTTCTCTCTCTTTTGTTCCATCAGTCACCTGAACTGCTAACTGAGCCCAGTTTTTATTATCTAGGAAAGGTGACATTCTTAATCTCTGCTCCTATTGTACAACTTCCACAGTATTATTGTCTATTATTTTATTAAGCATAGTTATTTTATTGTAAAATGCTTGAGATCAAGCACTTAAATAATACTTTTAAAACTGTGCTTTATTGTTTTTAACAACAGGATTGCACTGATTGGAAAGGAGCAAGAGAAATGCATGTTACCATTGCCTATGCAGGAGTAATAGTGATGTCAGAGAGATATTCCTCTCTTCACAAGTGGCATTGCTACAGGTTAGAATCATGCAACAACACAATGTAATGCAGGGATCACTAAGATGCTTTCCTAACCATCACTGAAACTGCAATAGGTCAGAATAATGCTAGAACATTATATGTTACCTGCAAAGAATAACACATTTGAAATGTCAAAATACTACCGGCTTCTTTGTAGATGTGACTGGGGCATTTGAAACTGTGAACCACAACTAACTTCTCTTCAAGCTGAAAAAGTTTAACTTTGGCCAAAATGCTTTCACTTGGTTTGAAAGCTATCATAGTAACAAGATTCAAGTCCACTGTAACAACCACCCTTAAACCCAGCATACACTGAATACCCCAAAGCTCAATTTTAAGCCCCTTACTATTTTTGCTATCATTGGCTTAGAAGACCTGCCCACTCTAAATGTCATACTACATAAGGATGATATTCTACTCCTTCATTCTCAAATAAATTCCCAATAAGTCTTCAAACTCAGCTCTAACTGTCCTTCTCCAGTCTATGCCTCTTGGTGTCTGCTAACAAACCTCTGATTAAGCATAATAAAACTAATGTCATGTTACTTTCCTCCTCTCACAAATCCCACCAGCTACCAGTTATTTCTATTGCTGACAATAAAAACAATATTATTCCCTTTATTTGGCATTATAAGTAATTAGGCCTCACCTTTGAGTTCTGTCTCATCCTCCCTGCCCACACTGACAACAGGACTCCTTTCTCTATTTAAACTATGCTACAGAATCCCCCACCTTCTCTCACCAATAGCTAGAATTTCCATGGCCAATAATGTACGTCTACCTAAACTGGAATATGGGTTATCACTGCTGACATTTCATTCAGCATACAATGCACAATGACTACAGACTATATAAATGAAAGAAAATATATGAAAATTTGCTTTGCTTGCTGATTCCCATACTCACTACTGCTTTCTTTTGTAAAGGTTAAATACTCCCTGTTACTGATAGAGCAACCTACTTACCTGCCACCCTGTTACATATAGTTCTAAATGAGAGTTACTGCCCTCCTTTAAGTTGTTACTCCCCTTTAGAGAGCAGTTATCCTTCCTAAGAAACTCTCAGGATAACATCATCACCCTTAGCAGACCACCCATTAAAACAGCCCTGAGTGAGCGAGCTTTTTCATCTTCTGATATAAAGGGTAAGGAATCCCTTGACAACTTTATAGAAGTTCTAATTGCGTATCTACATAAAGATGCAGTTTGCAAAATGTTTTGGTGACAATAGTTAGCTATATGAAGCCAATATTACTCTTAGCCAACCGCATATGGTCTATTAATTTAGAAATAGTTGTTTTCTCATTTATTTCCACTGCTATGTAACAATTATTCACAGAATATCACTGAGATGTATGTTCTTTGTTGATATTTTGTTGTTGATTTATATTTCTTTGTGCATTTATTGACTTCTTGCTTTCCATCTTTCTGTGCCCAGGTCATAGTGGAAAATGACCTTTGGACCAGCCCATTTACACAGTTATCATATAGTAAATGAATGAATAAATAAGTAAATGAATGAAATAAATATGGATGCTCTACCTGCCATCACTGGCATTGTAGTTGGTAGGACTAGTGCTACCACAATATATGCCACCAACCAGGAAGCTGCACAACTATCAGACAAATGCTCTTGCCTTCATCAGTGCTAGTATTACATATTAGAATAGAGTGGGAATGCTACATGTTTCCACCGAAGAGTATTATGGCTTCTAATTTCTGCTACCACAATATATGCCACCAACCAGGAAGCTGCACAACTATCAGACAAATGCTCTTGCCTTCATCAGTGCTAGTATTACATATTAGAATAGAGTGGGAATGCTACATGTTTCCACCGAAGAGTATTATGGCTTCTAATTTCTGTGCCTGTCTTCTGTAACACTGCTTTGCCACACCACTTCTTGTCAACCTCTAGCCACCTTATTTTGTGCATTATTGTCAGAAAGAGTCATAACTGTGATAAAGATGGTCCGCCTTTAATCAGCGACACAACCATAGTTAAGTATGCTGGCAAAGTATTACATAAAGCTGTCACTTATCACTACTTCCCACTGTTAGAAATTCTCTTCATAATGGGAGCTGTGGATAAGCAATTTTAATGAATATTACTATCATGAAACAGCATAACTGTCACACATATACTCCATTGTCTTATATGTGACAGTGGTATAGGTCAGAATGGTGTCAGAAACTATAAGCTACCAACTTAGAGTTGACCTGTAAAAGATTAAATGTTACTATTGGAAGTTAAAATGGTGCTAGGACACTGAAGACCATTATCACAAATTAGGAAAATTGTCAAAGATATGCTCTGCTCACTTATCAATGGCATAATTATAGGTCACAATTATGGCTAGGAGTACGTGTTGCTGTCTGGGAGCAGCACAGCTCTTGAGGGATTAGAAAATCCCATCCCTTATCAATTGTATTATAGTAAATAACAATCATACCTCTCAACTTCCAAGTGTAAGAAATCTGGGCAAAGCTTAAAACAAAGGCTCAGAATCAGGACAAAATTTAAATATTGCTCTTATAAACTTGTAAAATTGCTAGAATAATAGTTTTTTCCATCAGTATGCATTTTCTGAAAGATAAGTCTGGAATTTAAATATATGTCTACTTAGTTACTTCAATCCTCAATGATTTTCCAGAAAAACAGAAATTTTATGAGGAAAACATCAAAAATATGAGGCTAAAATCTGGACATTTGAGAAGTATGATTACAATTCCATCAACATGGAGTAATAAAGCTAGCAGACACATGTTGTGGCCCTCAGCAGCAACCCTGAAAATGGATTAATGTCATAGTAACCTCTCCTGATATTACAAAGGTATAACATAACTGCCAGACTGGTGCTCTACCCTTGATTGTTGACATTTATCATAAGCCTCAACAGTGCTATAACACTGCTTGTTACAGTTACAGATTTTAAAGTGTTATGTGGCTGGATCAGAGAGAAGCAAAACATTTTTAGACATATGTTATGCATTCTTACAGTTCACATAGGTGCCAAAGAAGTCCCTGCTAATGCCAGGGTGTACCATAAATACTAGAGAGATGTTGGCTCTATGCTGCAGCAGGATAAAACCCAGACTATGATCAGAATGAGCAAGGATCAGTTAGAAACTCAGGTGTTGGAGAAACAGGCAGTGGAGGCTGTGACACAGTCATACCCATTCTGGTGGAAGAAGATAGCTCAGAATACTGCACTGCTAACACATAATGGAAACTGGGCTGTATGGCATGCAGCAGAGATGTGTATCTGACAAAACAAACCACTTTCATGTGCAGTAGTCCTCACATCATGAATCTAGCTGATTGTTCTAACAAATAGGTTGTGCATCAGACCTCACTATGGTGAGAATGTCATCCACCAAGACAGTGTTAGGCACATATTGCCAAAAGTCTCTGGATATGCCACTGATAATGACACCTTCTGATGCCCGAATTTCACCTCCCAAGCCCAGATGAAATATGTTATTAGTGGGAAGGTGGATATTGTGGGGGTGGACTGGCAAGTATATCCAAACGTATCCAAAAATATATCCAAACACGAATAGTGAAAAGCACTGTTCTTTATTGACAGTCAAACGATCTTCAATTTTAATAAAAGCATAAAACCATCCTCAGTGTGAACCAAGGTAAGGACTTTCATCTCCAATTATACAGTTCAGGAGACTTTATCAAACAAAACCATTTGGATATACTTGCCAGTGGACTCTATTCCATTTGGAATTATTTGGTGTTTTTTTTCTCTTTGTTGTATATTGTGGGGGTGCTCAACCAGTCTAATAAGGAAAATGAATGGCTCAAAATTAAAGCTGGGGAGGGCCTTGACAGTCATGCAGGCAGAGGCAAAAATGTTAAAAAAAAGTGTCAGACCTTCATCATGGCAGTGGTATCAGTCATCACAGCACTAGGATACTATATGCTACCATCTGGGAACAGCTCATCACTCACACAGTTATAGAGCTGTTAATGAGTGACAGTCAGGATAGTTTAAGGCAGAGCCAAAGCTGTACATACTGCCATTAGCATAGCGACCTATGTCAGAGCACTACATGCTACTATCATACGAAACACAGCTGTCAAACAGATGCTCTGATCTATTAGTAGTGCCTTTGCAATACGCTCTAAAACTGCTATAATATAGTCTGCTGCCACTAAGGTGTATCTTACATCTTCATCTGATGCTCCTCCTCCTCCTCCACAGAAGTGACACCACTAGGAGTTCAGATATTGAAAAAGCATTACATTCTATAATCAAAAAGTAACAAAACTGCCAAATATACACCCTTCATCCATAAGGCTGATCAGTATCTGAGCTCAGATGGGAACACTTAAAATGTTACTCAATATGTTACAGATATATTTGTGAAAAGCTTATACTAGTTTATATTTTCCATGATCCAGTTTTGCAAGCATTATTTAATATGGACATTTTAGGTGTGATCAGACCTTAAGATATAACAATATGAATTTCCAGACTCATTTATGCAAGTCAGAAATAAAACATTCATATATTTCTAACAAAATGGTTATTGTATGGATTAATATCATCATTAATAGTCATTTCTTTAAATAATTTGGCCACCTTTAAGAAATCACTTGATTGTTATTATATTAAGTAATCAGTGTTCCTTGATGGTTGATAGGCCTAGACACTGTTAAACAACTTATGACCGTATAAATTCCATGGCACCAAATAACATACATGATGGATTCCTATACAAAATCAAGGAAAGCCTAATAAAACCCATGCCATTCATGTTAACTAAAATGTTAGTATGTGGACATGTTCCTGACCTGTGAGAAAGGCTGCAGTGGTACTAATTTATAAAGTGTGTGGTGGACATATATTGCCCTTACAATTTCAGACCCACTAACCAGAACATAATTCTGTGTCAAGTACTGAAGGCAATCCTCATGGACCTTATTCAAAATTACTCTGGGGACCAAATTCAGTTAGATATGGGACAGTACTGTTTTTTTATGGGAGATCTTGTATTTTAGATCTCTTGAAGTGATAATAGCAGCTGACAGTGTTTATCTTCACATTGATAAGGCATTCAATAACATTCTACATAATAAAATAATTGACAAATTAAAATCATTAAACATAAACCCACGTGTAATTCAATGGGTAAAACACTGACTCAGCAATAAGATACAATAAATCATGTAGGTTGTTAAATGTCCATCCAGATGGGGGTTGCTAATAATGTGCCATAGGGACACTTCTTTGGATCCTTCTTCTTAAATGTAAAACTGAGAAATAAGCACTGGATAACCAAATATGTTGTGCTGATAAATACAACCTGGGTAACATGATAAATCCAGAGAATTATGTTGTAGTTTTCCAAGATAGTATACAAAAAATACCTATCTGATATAGTAATGAACTAATGTTTAATATCAGTATATTAAACATCAGAATACTTGGCAAATTACACAAATGATTGCAAAATAAATGGACAAATCATAAAATTTATATCATCATTAAACATCTAAGGAACATTGAAAGACAACAATTCACTACTGCATATCCATCAAAGTCAGAAAATATATTCTGTATCCTGTTTAATTTTACATTAATTTTACCTCTACATTTGTGTCTTACCAACATGGAATCATTAATGCAGAACTTAATAATGTCACAGAACTCATGACAGTATCTAGAACAGATTTATTTGGATTACTAAGAATAGGATCATAGTCTGCATCTAAATCTCTCTTTCCATTCCAGAGGAACATCCCTTAATGCAGGAGATCCAGGATATCAGAGATGATTCAGTAATAAGGGAAGGCACACTGCCAAACAGAACATCTGTACTCCAGTCCTATATGGGGGACTAGGGCTGCCTTATTTCTACTCATGCAGCCTAGCATCCAATGTAGGTCCATTGACAAGCATAGGAAAATTAGCTGAAGGTACAGTGGGAACATTTTTTAGAAGAAATACTGACATAAAAAGGTTGTTCTAGGATACTGGTTTCAACAATGAAAGGTGGGTATAATTAAAAATTCTCATATGGGAAGTTCATAACTAGGATGACATGTTAGATAATAATTAGATACATCATTCTATAGATCAGAAAGTCAAAAATATTTGGAAAAAGGCAGGCATAAAAACATGAGACCAGATAAAGTATCCCCACCTTGGTAAAATAAAATGCTGTAAGTTTATATAGACTACCTCACACTCACTGCATAATTAATGATATAGTTACCTAAAATAGCATATATGCCAATAAGGTCAGAGAAGGTTTAAATTAAGGTACTTGATTTCCACAAGGGCAAAAATGGTTCACAGTCAAAAAGGGAAGATGTCACACCATCGCACCATTTATTTAGCTATATGAGAAAAGGGAGGAATGACAGAAAAGAAAAAAAATTCAAAGCAGATGGAAAACATCGTTCTACTACTAAAACCAAAACATCACAAACCTGATGATCTACAACACTGAAAACTAATGCCAAAACACAAAAGAATAAAAAAAATTAAAATTGATAATTGTTTTTGCTTATTTTCTGCAGGGAAAATGTCCCCCATTTCATCGGAACTTGGGTATTCTAACTCTTCTTTCTCAAAAACATGAAAAAGGAAGAAGCCTCCCAAAGTAATCACTATTGATGCACACACAGAAACCACACTGGCATGATTTTCATTGGAAAACTGTCATCAGTGTTTTGATTCGCTGTGTCTTGTTGGGAGTTTGGGAAACAGAAACTCAGAATTATGCAGAGAACATGGAAAAGACAGAAAGATAGTACACTATCTGAGCAAGACTAGGGAAAGTTTGGGAACAGACAAAAAAAAAAAAAAAAGAAGATAGAATACTATTTAGGGCTAACATATTAGAATAATCCTTACACGGTACCTGATACCAACAAAACAGCTGGAGTAAACAGTCTTGGGCTACTTTTATCATGTTTTTGGGAATACATGAGGGTAAGTACATTGTGCTTACAATTAAACATAAGATAAAATCAAATTTTCATTGAAGAAATGATTCTGTCCTGAGAAGACTGTATTTTTGAATAGTGAATGAGCAACAAATTATGTCAGAACTGTCTATTATTATTAGCAAGTATAGCAAATATGATAACAGGGGAATAGAAAATATGTGCTAACAATAAATAGGAAAGTATGAATACACACACACACACATACACACACACACACACACACAAACATATATATATATATATATATATATATATATATATATATATATAAGTTGCCAATGAGAATGCTAAACATCATGAAAGGAAATGGATACATCAAACCTCAAGGAGTAGCATAGAAATGTATTTTCACTTTCTTCAGCAATAGTCTGTGAATGTTACAGTCAAAAAAGTACATTAGACTGAGGAAATTCTTATACAGCAGTGAATTAATAATATAATGGTACTGTTTCTTTAATAAAATTAGAATTTGTAAGTATAATAAGTGAGCTAAAACTTGGATGTAGCTGTGAGTTATATGTTATATTGATATTACTGATTTTTTTCTTGTTCACACTTTATTTTAAAATTCACTAACAATTAACAATAAAAATAAAAGAAATAACAGATGACATATTTATAAGTGAAATTTTGTAAGTTGCAGGTCTTGTTATCCTTCCATCTTCCCTGACTCAACCAAATTATCATATGTCCTTGTTTGCAAATTTCAGCTAATTAGTGAAATTGCTTTGAGTGGTTAATTATGCTTTTTTGCCTTCAGAGTACAAAAGGCTTAATAGGTTTGGCCTTACGGGGGGGGGGGGGGGTTGCAGCAGGAAATAATATCCAGTACAAAAAAATTATGTGAATATTTAGCCTGAATAGCTTTATATCCCTTGTGGTTGTGAATTAAAAAACAGCTACAGGTCCACTGGTGTGGGTATTTTCTTGGCAAGAAACATTCAAATGTGACTAACAAAATGATATATGAGTAAGGGAGACAAATTCCTGAAGAAAGTATGATGAGATGGTTTACTATCATTTGATTGAACAGTACTTGACTGAAAATTAAATGTCTGAAAGAATTTGATTGAAGACTAAATAACTAAAAGGCCATCTGACTGAAAAGCAGTCTGAATGAAGCCCATTTCACTGAATCACAAATCAATGAAAATATTAAACATAAAAATACATCATAAAATAGTGCTTGTCCACCAACAGTGATTCAACAGTAAATGCTTTTGTCTTTTCCCAAGTGGTTGTAAAGCCATGGAAATATTATATATAATTAAGGGGGTGAGGTTACAGGGGCACTTGTTCCCCTGCCAAAACATTATTTTATGTTGCATTATTTTATTTTTGAATATTTTCAGTGATTTGTGATTCAGTGAAGTGGGCTTCAGTCATATGAGTTTTCAGTCAGCTCCAATCAAATGGGTTTCAGTCCAGTGGGCTTTCAGTCAAATGGGCTTTCAGTCAATTAGTCTTCAGTCAAATTCTTTCGAACATTTTATTTACAGTCAAGTACTGTTCAATGAAATTATAGTAAACCTCATGAGGTTTCATTGTACTCAATATGATATTTACTGAGGAAGCTGACTAGGATAGAACTGCCACAAAGGGTAAGAAACTTTTAAGCTACGCATTTTAATATGTGGCTATATCAGGATCATCCTGTATGGAGGAATTACACTCCAGGGA
The DNA here is from genome assembly GCF_019279795.1 of Protopterus annectens. Classification (NCBI taxonomy): domain Eukaryota; kingdom Metazoa; phylum Chordata; order Ceratodontiformes; family Protopteridae; genus Protopterus; species Protopterus annectens. Next base: position 1,497,417,382 of record NC_056731.1, on the reverse strand, counting down.
AAGCAAATATGTTGCGTTTAGATTACCATTGTCTTCTAACTTCTTTCATTAGCAGAAAATATATATCAACATGAGGTTACTATACACACAAGTACATAAACACGCACACATATATGTGTGTGTGTGTGTGTGTGTGTGTGTGTGTGTGTGTGTGTGTGTGTGTGTGTGTGTGTACATATATATATAAATATATATATATATTTATATATATATATATATATATATATATATATATATATATATATATATATATATGTATGCACTTGTGTGTGTATGTGTGTGTGTGTGTGTGTGTGTGTGTGTGTGTGTGTGTGTGTGTGTGTGTGTGTATATGTGTAGATAGATATATTTCAAACCTATCATGCTATGGAGCTATCAGTGTTATTGTTTCATTTTGTCACCTGCCACTATCAAAATTGTTGGACATCATCTGACTGTCAAGTTTATCATGTATGACATTGTTGTAGGTCAGCAAGGTCCCAGAGCTTTGTCTTCTCTAGTCATGAAGTAAGATAATTGCCTTGCAGATACTCTGCTTGTCAAAAAAAAAAAACAGCCCAACCAATGGTATAGGTGTGTGTGTGTGTGGGGGGGCAAAATAGCTTAAATGTACCAGTGGCCCATTGTACCATGCTGTTAGACCCATGCATATTAAATGATAAAAATCAGTAATATAATTTATAGATCAGCTTTGTTTTTTAAGGGAAAGAAAAATGTAGCACCAGTTTCTCAGTTCAAAGTCTGCAGTGTCTAATAAGGTACTGTTAGTATATTTATTTCAAACATAAATGATTATTTTATTAATTCATTTGTCTTTTTGGCTTTTCCCGGTTAGAGGTCGCCACAGCGGAACTCCAGTCCGCTAATGATTGGCAGTAGATTTTTATGGTGCCGAGTTGCCATTTGTCCTTTGATAACAAGGAAAGTTTGACTGAGCCAATGGCCCATTTTCAACAGAGGCTCAGGGGAAAAAAGCTCCACAACAGATTCAAAAACATTTAAACAATAGTTGATTAGTAATTATATATGAGGAGATAAAAGCCCCACAACAGATTCAATATTTTACAGCGAGTTGTGGAGAAAAGCCACACAAAATGCAAAATAAAAGGCATTTTACTATACCTGATAAGTATTATATACAAGGGAAGAAAATCCCCATAACAGCTAAAACAAAACAGATTGAAATAAATTCACAGAATATTGCTAAGATAAATTGTGATCAAGAATACAATATGTATTACAAGTAGCAAGACACTTTGCATAAATGGATAGCCTATGTCAAGTAAACTAATATATAGTTATTCAAAATATTGACTAAATTTCTAATAATATATGTAGGTGAGAAATAATCCAGCTGCCAAAACAGACCAAGTACTGGCATGAGATGAGAGGAGTAATGTGAGGAGAAAGGGCTGATTATTATTAGATAGATGAGAATGTTATGAAAGGTAGTAGTACGTTTTGTCTGAACAGGTAGAACACCATACATTAGTAGAATGATATCATTAGAAGGATATCTTCTATTGATGTTAGGCCATTACTACCAACTAAGATATGAAGATGTTAGTGAACTGAGAGTGAGAAAAGCAGAGCTATAGTAAGCAGGTGGTCATGCATCTGTTTTGAGGGCTGTGCAGGTCCAGGTTCAGGTGTCAGATAAATATTTTTTAATTGGTCTTGAAATTGAAAAAGTTGATAATATGTTCAACGGACAAGATAGAGTTCCAGGAGTAGGCTAAATAGCTGGGCTAGAGAGAGGTTCCTGCTGATGGATATGGTTTGTATGGATTTGTAGGTAGTGAGGAGCATTTTGTTTTCAGATTGAAGTGGCCTAGCAGGGTTTTATATATATATATATATATATATATATATATATATATATATATATATATATATATATATATATATATATATATATATATATAAAGTAAGTCTAGTGTTGCTTTGCTTTGTTCTAGTTTGTATATTAATTTGTGGATTAGGACTAGGTGAGTATAAATGAGTTGCTTGGGTAATTCAAGCCAGTCAAGCTGTTTTAGGGCTAAGCAGTGATAGATTCCATTTGATGAGTTAGTGGCAAATCTTACTATTCTACTGTAGCACTGGTTTAGTTTAATTTAGATGGATGCTTGAAGGTTAAGCAGTGTTAGGGACCCATATAGTACAGTGAGGAGTAGGACTGTAGAGGCCAGGAGTTTCCTGCATGAATTTGTTTAGGAGTTTTTTTGTTTTATAGAGTGCGCCCACGTTTTTGTGTTTTTTTTTGATAACCTGTTGCACGTGCAAGTCAAATTTCAAGTTATCATCAATTGTCTTGCCTGTAGCTTGTTATGGGGGATGACTTCTATAATGATGTTATCAGAGGCTGTTGTTGAGAAATTTTGTTTGAGGAGTGTAAGGACTTTTAAGAGGAATAATAGCAGCTTTGTTTTTTTATTTTTTTATTTTTATATATATATATATATATATATATATATATATATATATATATATATATATATATTTTGGATTGAGTAAAAGCTGGGAGTTATTGAGTCATCTTTCTACTGAGGAAAATGCCTCTTTGGTCATGTGTTATGGGGTAGTTGGGTTACTGGCAGAGCAGATTAATGTGTTGTCTGCATATTGTATGAGAGATGCTTGACATTTGGCATGATATAGATTGTTGGTAAATATGTTGAAATAAAGTGGCACCAGAATGGAACCTTGGGAACACCTGTTTTGATGGGTAGGAAGAATGAGTAGGAATTAACCCATTTAGCAGACTGGAGTTTATTGGAGAGACAGCTGGAGAACCATTTGGTGGAAATATTTGATAGGCCACATGAGGAGAGTTGTTTCAGAACTAAATGAAGGCCTTAGACAGATCCAGAAACATGGCAAAACAAGTTGGCCTTTGTCACAGGCTAGGTTAATTGTGCTGGTGAAGTTTATGAGAGCTGCGGTGATACTATGCTTTGGTCTGAAACCATGTTGGGTGGGGGGGGTAAGGAGGTTGTTTCTTACATTTTCAAGTATTTTTGAAAGAGGGGAGATAAAGGAAATGGGTTTAAAGTTGGATGTATCACAGGAGTTACCTTTTTTGTGAAGTGGGATGATGTGAGATTTTCTCCACAGGACTGGGACATTTGACTCCTGAATAGACCTTTTTTATGAGAATGCATACAAGAAAGGAAATTGAGCTGGCTGCTATTTTAGGAAAGCACCTGGAATTTCTTCTGGAGCTAGTGTACTCAGTTTAATTTGTTTGAGGTATTTATTGGTTGTTTTGCTTGATGCTGGTTGAAAGGAGAATGAGTGAGTATTAATGGAACTGGGATGTGAGATAGAGTGGGATGTGCTCAGAGTACCAGAGGAGGTAATTTGTTTTGAGTTTGGATGTGAAGTGATTTAGTGATGCTGGTGACAAAGTGATCACTGAAAGTGTTATCTGCTTTTTCCAGTGAACAGTGGGGGCTAGGGTTTGGTTGCCCATTTGAGCCAGGGAGTATTAGTTTAGATATGGTGGCCCAGAATTATCTAGAATTTTTGTAGCATCTATTCTGCAAATTGGAGTAATAATGACTGCAGAAAAAATATTTTTTATTCGGTTTAACTTTTATTAAGGATGTTTGTATAACTTTAAAAATGTATAGGCTAACTTCAATATTGTTATAGGAAATGCTTCTTTGTATGAAGTAAGTAAAATATATGTCACAGCTGCATAAGAAGAGAAAATAGAGAGATAGTAGGATGCATTATTCTAATGGGAGGGTGACTGACAGTCAGATTACAACTGCAAAAGGTATTATTAAGTGGAAGTTTTATTGGCAATATTATATCTCCTTTGTTGGTTAAGTGCAGTATTGATTGGAGGTAGATTCCTTCGGGTCTATATTACATCAACGAAGATTTAAATGTTTGAATCTCTAAAGGTCGACCCGATTTCTTCTATGTAGCCAGAAAAAAAAAGCAACATGTTACAGCTGCAACCTAGACAGACAGTGTGAGAATGTGTGTGGGGGGGGGGACTGATGCACTGTTAATGGGAAGGTAACTAACAGACAGATTATATTGGAAAAAGGCACTATTAAACTGGGACTAGAGTTAAAGGGTTGGCATTGTCTATATCCCATGTCACGTGTGTATACCTATAGTGGTCAGTATAACAGTAGGTCTAATGCCAATAAAATTATTTGAGAGGACTTAAAATTGTTTGATAAGATAAGATAAGATTCATTTATCGAGATTGCACAAGTACAAAAAAATTTGTAGCAATCCTCCTAAGGTGCATTCACATACAATGAACATGAATAAAGAGAGAATACAATACAATACAATGCCAAAACAATATAATATAATGCAATGCAATGCAGTAAACAACTAAGCAGTAAGACAATAATTTGTAGAAGTTGTGATGAAATGCGGTATTGTCAGCTATGCCAGGAGAAATAGGGCAGTGGATGTGTAACATATGCCAGCATAGCTAACTGGAATTTTGTAAAGAATTATATATCATTTGTATATAAAACTGATTTGTGCAGATGCTTGTGTTGAAAAATGTATTTGTAAAGCTGCTTGTGTTAAAATGTACCAACATTGTGTCCTGCTGGCCAGCAAAGAAATATACCTGTATGTCAGTCTCTATTATAACTGATACTGGAAGAGAAGAGGTTAACCTCAGCTCCAGCTAACATTGAAAAATATTTGGAAATTAAATTAATTTAAGCCATAAAGATTGTATCTTGCATTTCTGATCACAGCCAGAGACAAAATGTCTGGAAATACAAGGACTAGGAATCCAGCTATATTGTCTCTAGCAGGGAACTTATTTCTACCCTTGAAGAGTGGACGTGTTGAAATGGATTTATGACTTCCAGAATCTGCAACAGATCTTAGCAAAGCCCAGAGTGTGTGTATTATTAACACTTATGTGCTAAAATCCTGGCAGCATCTATTAAAGGGGGTAATATGGGAACCAAAGTCAGATGACCAGATGTTTGTGATATCATTCTGTAATCCAGGATAAAAAATATTTTTTAATACTAGATGAGACTGAAGTCTCAGGGCAATCTGTTTCTTAGAACCAGACATAAAAGGATCTCTCACCCACTTCATCTTGCCTTGCTGTAGTAAGTGAATTAGGGAATAGTAATTCTTTAGATCAGCCAAGAAAATATAGTGAGATTAGGTAAGTATTGTTTTCTCTATCTGAGTGAATCTATTCATCTGTGTTATTATAATATTTCCTATGATTGAAACTCTGGTGTTTATTGTAAATGAATATTACACATTTTCATGTTCTTTTATTATTTATTATTATATATATTTAATCGTTTCATTGTGGCTGGCCCTTTAGAGAATATTTTAAACTTTGAGAGTACTTCTATCTATTTAGTGACTCTGTGGCGACTTCTGAATGCCTTACTGCATTGGTCAAACACTATTATTTGTATTAATATTAATTTCACTTAGTATAATTGGGTACCCTTATAAGAGCCTTAGAGTAACTCAGATTTGGAGTGTCTGGTAGCAGAGTAACTACCTTATAGTCTGGGCAGAGGGCTATAGCTAGTAAATCTTTGCCAGCCTTTCCTAGGAGTGTGTGTGTGTGTGTGTGTGTGTGTGTGTGTGTGTGTGTGTGTGTGTGTGTGTGTGTGTGTGTGTGTGTGTGTGTGCGTGTGTATGTGTGTGTGTGAAAATCAAATCTCAAAGAGTGTTGTGTCAGCTACTTGGAGGAGGGACACAGACCACTGGTTTTACAGAGAGAGTGGTGGAGGACTTGACATGGACACTTGGCTGAGGACTCAACTCTACATTTGTGCCAGTGGGAAGTCTTATTGGGGGCCTAGAGATAGAAAGTGAGATTGAGAAACCCAGACTCCGGGCTAAGTGTGTTCCCTGTGTGCTCTTAATGGAAACTGTGCTTGATGCAGAGACCTGCATCTGAAAATACTGTGTGTATCTATTTTTGTTTCAAGTGATTGTCCCTCTCCAGTGTCAGTGGTGAGGATTCAGGCTCCTTGATTACTGGCCCAGAGGGGGGATGTCACAGAAGTTATTTAAAAACAATAAAATACAGGGCTGTTAATGCAGGCTGAAATCTTGCTTAAAATCAGTGCAGGTACCCTTTGTTCTTTTAACTTGCTTAGTGGCTGCCCTCATAATTGGAGACAATGCACGTTAGGAGGAAAAGGTGCGGCTCCTTGACAGCTGTGAGCTGACACAGACTTTATCTAGGAAAAGAGATAGGAAGGCACAAAAATGAATTAATTCTTGAGAATGAAATTACATTGATTAAAACATAAATAGACTTCAAGTGCAGTATTTCATTATGCAATTGGTGAATCGGAGATGAAAATGGTTTATTTAGGGAAAGTGTAGTTGTAATAATTACTTTTTTCTCATTTTATGGACTGTTTACAGACAGATAATTCCCTTTTTTATCGCCAAGATACATAATACTTTATCAAGTCTAAGAAAAATAGCTGTTGTCTGGCAGTGATAACTGAGGGATAATGACTAGCAAAGTAAACAGTACAAAACAGTCATTTTTCATAAGCAGTTCAGCTTTTCAAAGACAAAAATGAAAGTCCCTTATCTCTCCTTACTTTTTACAGTTTAATCCTCACAGATCAATCATCCCTATGTGTATGATTAGAATATATTACAATATAGCTAATCTAGATACATTTTATTTATGTTATTTCTACTTAGCAGACACATGGTGTGATTCAGCAGGAACTGGCGTATGATGTAAGTTTGGCACACTAATATAATGCTGGCAAGTACAAGGGATTCAGAGTCAGACATAAAGACAGACTGTTCTGCTTTGTACTAATAATACATACTAATCAGCATATATAATATGTATAAGGCTCAAGATAAAACACCCAAAAAGAGGAATAAAACTCTGAACTCTCACACTTCATTGACAAGATGCATGCTAACTGGTCAATAATGCATTCATCAAAACAAAGACCTCTGACAATGCTTGACTGACACTCAATTTGACCCTATAAAGCACAACTTACTAATATATAATTAATGGAAATTGTAGGTTCTCTAGCCCCCTCAGTAAAACACTTTAATGACAAACCAAATGAATACCTCTTTGACAACACAGAAATATAGCTATTGCATATAACATACTAACTGTGTTGGGTGCTGACAATAAAACTGATTTGGAAGTAGAAAAAGTAACATCTGAACACAAATCCATATACATTTTATGAGGGGAGAAAGCCATACACACTCACTACCCTTCAAATTATCAAGTCTGAAGTCAGTGTAGATTAGAGAAAATTAAAATTCTTACCTGCAGTGACTTCTAACCTCCTTGAAAATCAGTATCTCTTAACAGTAACAAATTGCATTTTTTTTTTCAAATTACAGATGCCAGATAGAACAATGTTAATATACTGGGCTTGGAAAACAGAAGTTGAGAGCTTTGGTGAATAATTATGCTATTTCCATAATATATACAATAATAAAATGTACGATATAATGCTGTACAAACAGGCACAAAGGGAAACTACTACAAAAAGATGGTTGAACTGCTGTTTATGCGGGTAAGGAAGAATGCAGAGGGTTTCATAGAACCAAGCAAATTTTAAAATATCAGCAGGCAAACATGCTCCTGCACAAAACTGTCCTATAGCACTTATATGAAAAGGGCACTTTAAAACATTAAAAAACAGACATACCTAATACCATGTGCTGTAATTTACAAAACACAATTACAGAATAACATATAAATAAAGAGGAATAGTCATTAGATCCAACTAAATTTACATACAGACACTAGAATAATTAATACTCCCTTCATAATTATAATCACATTCTTCCTTTGCGTTTCCCATCTAGGTGAAAAAATGGATGTCCAGTTGTTCTTTTTAAAATCTTCACTACTCCCATGGTTAATAGAAAAATAAAAAGTAATTACTGAAATGAAACCTACTTGAAAAAAAAAAACAAGAAGGTGACTATCAGGATTTTAAATTCTGCCTTTCTTTAAAATTTGTGAGTCTGAGTTAGAATATGAATCCATAATTTGTGTATGAGGAGAGGGGTTAAAGTTACCCAACATTCTTTATGAAAAGGGCTTCACCTACAGACCTCCTTAATTAATGTGTAGTGCATGCAATAAGCTAATTATGCTCCAAAACTGGAGAAAAAAGGCAAGCTGACATCAGAATTTGCTCTGCATGACCTTCAGCCATTATGCTTTAGTGCTGTGTTAGAGTATAGACAATGGCCACCACAGAATAATAACAATCAACTAAAACAGCTCTGAAAGCTGTAAAACACTTATCAATGTCACAGAAAAAAGTAGACTGGAGCTTTTACACCGGTTACTCTGTCAGATGTACACTTCACTTCTCAACACTGCTTATGTGGATGTGCTATTTTATATCTTTCAAAGTCATAAAATACATCACATTCCTACATTTTTCTGTAACTACTGTTACATCTGAGCAACTAAACTTGTATGTACTGCAAAGAAATATGACTGGTTCTCTCCAGTCATAATAAATTAATTATTTGTTCTTGACATGGATGTTAAAATTTATCTTTCAAGCACCTCTCTCAAGGCAAATGTTTTGATATCCATGTCTCCAACACAATCAACAAGTTTGTTAGAATTGTTATTCAGTTCAAAGTTTGCTGCACCTCTGGAAAGACAGAATTTTCCTGCATGCTCTTTTGAAAATAATGTATTTTTGCAGTCAGCAGGAATTAAAAAGGTAAGAGTCACAACCAATATATTATACCGAGCATCATAAATGTAAATATGCTGTGCAAAAACTGGGCAGTATACCCACATTCTAATCTATAAATTCCATTGATTTGTTCTTATATTTCTGTGTTCCAAATATCTCTTTTCTCATTTCTCTTCTACAAAATGAAAGAATTTGTAACTATGAGGACTTTCTAAAAGTAAATGCTTTTCAGAGACTACCACATTCACAGAATCCTTTCATAAACAGACCAAATAGTTCACTGTTTTATTCTTGTGGTTTCTTTCCCTTCCCAGTCTGCTATGTGCACACATCTGTAGCACATCCCATAAATCCAGGAGCACACTCCTATGTGTTAGAAAATCTAAAACCTTATCATTCTTCATTTCAGTATTAAAGGTCAGCAGGCCCAATCTTTGTCCTCTAGACATAGAAGACCATTCCTTGTGGATAGTTTCCCCTCTGAAAAACAAACTCTAAAATTGCAGGTATCCTCATATATTTTATAGATGACCTGTAACACTTTTCTGTGGCAACTTCAGAATAGATTCCTATCCTATGCATAGTATATCATATCTGTTACCATTTTACTAGAAAATACCAGAATAGCTTCCAGTCCTATCTGCAATACTCTATTTATATTTTCAAATTTACACCAAAATAAGCCATTCACCAGATCTGTGCTGGATAATAAAAATCTCCAGAATTCTGCTTCTGCTATCAAACTTGAATATCCCACTTCAACTAAAAGTAAATTATTAATGTCTTTACTGGGTTTAGCATGAACCTCTACAGTATTTGAAAATATAGTGAATTTATTCTAGTTCCCTTAAATGCAAAAAAAGAAGCAGGGCTTTCTTGAATATGTTGAAAGAAACAAAAGTGTTAATCTCATTCTCCTTTTAAATTCAGAAATGTTCAGTCATTTCCACTTACTAATCCACTTGTTCCACTTCAAAAGATTTTACTCAAAACAGTATTGACTGACAGACCTATACTAAAACATACTTCTGCACCCCCCAAAAAAAATCCCCATTTAAAGCAAGGATCTCAGTTGTGGACTAATTAATGTTTACTTTGAATGTACATGGAAAGATTTTCAGTACCTCAAAAATGCAATGATCAACCTCCCTTCCTTACTCTACAAGATCATGTCACATGCAGAGCCATAGAAAATTGCCTAAAATCTCCGCAATGTCTACACCTGCCATTAAATATTTAATAATTTAATGAATAATAAAATATAACCATTGACTCAATAGGCACTTTGAAGGCAATGGATTTTCTATATGATATCCCCAAATCATCAATTCAGCACCACATGGTATGATGACTTAGTAGTTAAAGTATAGACCTAATTTCTCCAGCATCAGGAATTCAGTCCTAACCAAATACATGCTACTGTCTCTCTGTATAATTTGCTTATTTGATGCATAGCTGTGTGGGAGTCTGTTAATAATTCATTTTCTTACCACCTCCCAAAATATGTGGGTTAATCAGCTACTCTTAACTGTTCTTTCATATTGCATTTATCCTTACCCTTGTGACCTAGATTGCAACTGAAGGAGGTCTGCAAAGGACTGATTTACTTACCATGTAAACAAATAAATGCATTAAATTAAACTCAGTTAAATTCTGCTTAACCATATAATCCCTGTGTAATAGCTTTAATACAGTAACTCCTTTTGTAGCAACACTTGCCACTTCCAATCCATTCCTCTCTCCCACCATGGAATTAGATCAAAGGCCTCCTTGGTTTAAACAGGCAATGTACTTGCTCCGTCCCTTCTCCTTATTCTGTTTTAGAAAACGCTCTTGCAATAAATATAGATTAGTTTGACTAAACCTATTGTTTACTCCCCAAGTTTACTTTTCCAAAATACTACTCAAATGCTCATCTGATGCAACAGAAGCTGCAGGAGGACTTTATAATCATTGATATATAACACAAGGATCAGTGCTATAAGATTAGTAAACCCATACTGTAAAGAAGGGGTAGGCAAATGTCAATCTTCGGCCAACTCTTCATGGCATTCAGCCATATTTTAGCATAAAATATTGCAGTCCTGATCTGTGGCTATTAAGTAGGCAGTTTGCCTAAAAAGGAAAATAATTCCATGTTTTCCTCAGTTCTTTTGCTACCTGAACTAAAAGGTCACTTTTATTAGGTTCATATAGTTGTTAAATTTTTGGTGTCTTTTGAGAATAATGACATCCGCTGAGAAAGTTGTCATATTTCACCCACAGATCCTCATCTCTAATACCTTTTGTGTCTTGGCTGAAGGCTCTTGAGGTGAATCTTGGCACCAAAGTTGACACCTGATACTAATTCTTTGTAGTGCATGGAACTTTGAACATCTGATCCATGTGCTATCAGTTACAGAAACAAAAAGTGCAGGAGCACAAAGTGTTTTTTTTTTTTTGCCTTTCAAAGCCTTTGAATGCTGGTAAAAAACTTCAGTGCTGACAGGCAGACAGAAACAAAGTGTCCCTCTCCTTTAAAAGTGATTACACACTTTATTTTGTGTTTTTTTTTTGTTTATACATGTAGCAGAGCTAAGTATCAACATTTAAAGATTTTTTACCTTTTGCTACTGCTGTTTGGTGGCTGTTAGCGTCCACTTCCACTCCCCAGCATGAGACCCAATCTTAATAGTTCTAAGGGGTGCTTAACTGAAGCTTGTAAAACAAATTTCTGATGTCAGAAAGGTGCTTAACAGGCTTGTCTTTCTTCCACATTTTTAGAGTATAATGTAGTGCTCCATGCACAACATTGAATATGTGGTCAATGTGCTACGTTTAATAAAAATACACTAATTAGAATCTTATAACCTTTACTGAGTTGTCAAAGGTGTAGGACAGGTGGCACAGAGGTACAATCTCACAGGGCTATATATACCCTCCATAAATCTTGTCAGGGCTTTTGTTAGATGCTCTGCTTTTTTCCCATATATTGCCATAGGTGAATTAGATATTTTCCAAATTTTCTGTAGGGTGTGTGTGTGTGTGTGTGTGTCTGTGTGTGTGTATGTGTGTGTGTGTGTGTGTGTGTGTGTGTGTGTGTGTGTGTGTGTGTGTGTGTGTGTGTGTGTGTGTGTGTCTTGCAATAGACTGGCATCTTCTCCAGCACCACATTCCACATCTTTTCCTTATTTTATAACCAGGAGAGGATCTAGCTCCCATATGACCTTAAACTGAATTAGATGGGTAATTGTAGAATAAATAAATGCAAAAAGTTGCAAGATGTTTCTTCTAGTTCAGTATCTACCTCTCAGTCGGACGTCATTTCTAAAAAATATCAGAAAAATGTAGTTTTACTTTAAGGAGAAACATAGGGAGCTGCTAGAAAAAATATAAAATAAAAGAAATTAAGAAATGTTGAGCTGTGGGAACCTTTAAAGGAATGAAGGCTTAGAAATGTGTGCGTCTGTTTGCTTGACTGTCGGTATTCTCTCGCCAGACATTACAGTTAATGCTCATCCAGTCACTCCCAAAGGTGAAGTCCCTCAAGTGTCCATGCCCTCCAGACTTCTCATGCTTTTTTTTCCTGAGGATTTAAAAGGACCGGTGATAGTTTTGAGGCAAGTTCCTTTAACAGAACAGCAGAAATTTCAGAAGGTTTAGGTTGAAGAAATGTATTCAGACAGAACAACATACACCAGATATCCTTCCTCTGACAGTCAGGACATATCCTGAATATATTACTTTTTATTTCTGGAAAATGTCACTGTTTCTCTCTCACTTTCTTTAAGGCTGTAATTTCTACAGTTATGATGAAGACATCTGGAAACCATATGCCAATTGGCCAGATACTCAGATGTAAAGTGACTTTCTCTATAAGGGAAGAGATCTCTAGTTCCTGGACATCAGTTGTATGGATACCTAAGACTTGGATGTTTGTTCTATGGACAGCAGAGTCCCCAGTAGTCAAAGAATGTTAAAAGATAGAACAAGAATATTTTGACCTTTTTCAGAAGGCTGTATCCAGAGTCATGACAGAACCCAAGTTACCTACTTCAGGGAAAGTTCCTGAAGAAGAAAGTAAGAGAGAACTCTCATCCCCATCATTAAATTCTTAAGGTGAGGAAATGGTGGCTCATACGTGAGGACTCTGATGAGATGTCCTTCCATATAGGTTACAATACTTATGATGATGAGCATTCATTGTCTTTGGGATGAAGTATTCTTGGTGATTCTCTTATTTAATGAAAGAGCACTTTAAGTGGGCAAGTAAAAATATTCACTGTATAAGCAGAGATGTTTTGAACTCTTGGAATTGGGACAGTCCAAACCTGTAGCTATTCAACCTTTCATTGACTCATAATCATGAAATATTTAATGAAATTGACCAAGAACCTGACATTATGCCACATACTACCTATACACAAATAGTTATTTTATAGGAATCTGGGCTGACCCTGATAGTATAGAATTAGCATCTGACAAAGAAAGGCAATGCCTGCATTACTTATTAGCATCTGACAAAGGGTTGGCTATCACCCCCTACAACAAGATCTCTTCAAATAGGTAAACAAAAAACAGGACTGGAAAAAAGTTTGCACTGCGGCCACGTTGGGTGTCAAGGCTTCTAATTACCAGCCCTGTAGAGCACACTACCCATCTGATGTCCTGAAATAAACAGTGATTTTGCTACTGCTTCTGACAGAGTAAGAAAAAGAGTGCATAGATCCAAACTCAGCCTTTTCCTGATGATGGAAAGACAACGTCTTTCTTTCTTTCTTTCTTTTTGTTCTCCACTGAATCTGTCTGATGGCAGCACTACCTTCACCCACCATGGGGTCTCCAGGCTGGTTGAGAGTCCTATAACATTTATTCTTGCCCACTCAGCTTATTATCATTCATTCCCCCCATTGGCAAAATTCATGTGGTATGAGTGTGCTAGCTTACCAGTCTAGTGGGGTAGCCTAATGTCTGCCTGAGGAGCATTACCAAGCTCAGCTTCCAAGCTGCCACCTGCAGGTAATGTGCCTCTGTACACTCTCTTGGTTTATGTGCAGGCAGTGTGTGCTCATAGGCTTGTGCTCCATGGGCGCAACACTGGATAATTCTTCTAACTCACTCCCATTCTCCCCTGCCAGATCTTACAGGCACCAAAGCCAGTTGACAAACTTAGGTCACCTGTGTCATAGACAGGGCTTTATCCCTCTATATCATACAGCTAGGAAGCCAAAAGATTTCTTGGAAGGGCTTACCTTTTTGTTAGTTTTTTTCCATGTTCAGTAACAGTCCCAATAAGGAAAGACTTCATAATGCTAAACAAAGGTTTAAATCTCCATTTGCAAAAAAATAACATTATAACATAAATTATCCAAATAAAAACTGGTCATTTTACAGGAAACAGTCCAGACAGATGCAGCTTACAAATCAGAAGCAATTTCAAAGACAACATAGGTTCATAGGTAGGTACTAGGCTATCTGCCTGAGGGCAATTATAAGCCTAGCCAGAGTGTGTTGGCTTTCGCCACCCCACTGATTAATTAACTGATCCTCTGTCAAGCAGAGCCAATGAAGTAATCCCAGGGGTGTATTTTCTGTTACCCATCCACTCATCAAGGTTTCTCTTGAAGAGTGTTAGTGAGGGGCTCTGTCTAATGTAGTTTGGAATCTTGTTCCAAAGCATGGGGGAGTCTCTGTGACATGAATCTATCCCTCCAGCATGTTCTATTTATTGTTGTGGTGAGGTTTAGCTCACTAGAGCGTGTGGCTCGCAGTGAATTGGATTTCTTTAAGTGGAGCATGTCCATCAATTCTGAGTTGGACATGGCTTTGTAAGTCAGGCAGAGATCACCTCTGAGTAAGCGCTATGCCACTGAGTACAGCCGAAGGTTTTTCAGTCGGGCTGCATAGGACATATGTTTGAGGCTAGTAATCCTCTTGGTGAGGTACATTTGTGGTCTTTCCAGCTGTTGGAAGTGTCTTGTGAGGTACATCCCAAATGGGGCATTGTACTCTATGATGGGTCTAATGAGTGATGAGTAGAGATGCACTATAACCTCTTTATTTCTAGATGCGAACCCTTTAGTAATTAGATGGGCCACATAGAAGGATTTTCTAACTACTTTGGCAATATGATTGTCAAAGGAGAGATTGCTATCTACCTGGGTCCACAGATCTCTTATTATCTCTTCTGTATTAAGGGGGCTGCCACCTATGTGGTAATTCGTGGGTGTTTTGTTTTTCCCAAATGAGATGACTATGGATTTTTTTGCATTTAGCTTGAGGCCATGACTTTGACACCAGGTGTCCGTCTCAGTAAGACCCTTTTGGAAGATGTCCGTGTCAGCCAGAGAGTCAATTATGGCTCCCAGTTTGCAGTCATCGGCGAACTTGGTTAGCCATAGTCCTTCTGTGTTTGCCTGTACGTCTGAGAAGTTTATGCTGAACAGTAGGGGTCCCAGGACCGAGCCTTGTGGGACACCACTTGTGACTGGTTTAGAGTAGGACATGGAGCTCGCTATTCTTACCATGTGAGTTCTGTCTGTAAGCCAGTTGGCAACCCATGTCGTGATGTAGGGGTTTATGTTCGGGCTGGTGAGTTTTTCTGTAATACCAGAGTGGGGAATGGTGTCGAAAGCCTTGGCGAGGTCAAGGTAGGCTGTATGAATGACCTTTCCCTTGTCTATGGCCTTGGTGACTGTCTCGAAGAAGTCAACCTGGTTTAGTAGGCATGATCTGCCCTTAACAAAGTCGAACTGGGTTGGGTCAAGTGTTTGGAGGTTCCCAATGTCTTTATTAATGAGTTCCATGATGATGCGCTCCATAGCCTTGCAGACCAGGGTAGTCAGGCTTATGGGGTGATAGTTACCAGGGTCAGTTGTGGCCCCTCCTTTCTGGACAGGAATAACCATTGCTGTGCGCCATTCTATGGGCATGTAGCCTGTGAAGAGGCTGAGGTTGAACAGCGTGTTTAGGTGGGGGGGTTAGTTTGTTCTGTAGTTTGTGCAAGACGCAGCCTGGGACACCATCTGGTCCCATTGACGCTGTGTTTTTGGCTTTTGAAAGGGCTGTTTTCACCTGTGCATCTGTAATTTTTGGGACACTACACTTTTCTGGTATTGTTGTGGGCCCTTTTGGAGCTGAGAGGGGGGTGAAGTTTGCACTGAATCTATCTGCCAGGATGTTGGCAATACAAGTAGGTTCAGTAAATTTTGTGCTATTTTGCACTAGTTCAGTGCATATCTGTGAGTTGCCACTTAGATTCTTAACATAGTTAAAGAAGGTTTTGTGGTTATCTTTTGAATCCTTGGCTATTTTTCTTTTGAAGTTAGCCTTGGATGATTTCATGAGAGACCTTAGTTTCTTACTGATACTGATCAGGGATGTCTTTCCTTCTTGGGATTTGCTTTTTTTCTGAACTAGTTTCTTCCTTCTATTGTATGGCCTGTTTATGGCAGGGGTCCACCAAACTGGTTTCCTTTGCTTAGAGGAGTGAGTCTTGGTTTTGCTAGGGATGGCACAATCCATGCATCCTTGCAGGTGCTCATAGAGTGCATTTGTCAAGGTTTCTGCATCTTGGGCAGCATTATCCCTTAGCGTGGGGTCTGTGAAACTTACCACCTTTGTCTTAAGTAAGGTGAAGTTTGCTTTAGAAAAGTATTTTACTGTTGTTTCCTTAGTTGGGGGTGGTGGCAGGGTGTGGACATCCAGAGTGATTAGTTTATGGTCTGATCTAACCAGTGATGGGTTGACCTCCGGTGTGGAACACCTGTTGCCCATGTTGGTGATGACCAGGTCCAATATGTTTTTACCTCTGGTAAGGGAGTTTACCAGCTGATCCAGGGTGTTTGAGTTGATGAATTCCAGGAAGCACTGGGCCTGGGAGTTTGTACTCGAGTAGTTTTCCCAGTGAATGGTAGGGTAATTGAAATTGCGCAATATCAGGGTGTTCTGTAGGACCTTCATGTTTTCCAGTGTCTCTAGAAAGGTGGAGTGGTGGTCCTGGGTCATGGAGGGTGATCGGTAGCAGGCCACAATTTGCATTGCAGATTTGCCCGATGTTAGTTGCACATGGATGATCTCAGAGGTATCATGCTGCGCCACTAACCTGGAGGTGTAGGTATCCTTGATGAATATGGATACACCCCCCCCCTTTGTATTTTGGTCCGTGTTCTGTGGTCGAAACGTGTGGTATGAGTTGTAGCCCAGTAGCACTGGGGGGGCTCTCTGGAGCCCTGAACCAGGTTTCAGTTACTGCACAGATGTCGATGTTCTCCATACTGAGGAGTGCTTCGAGCGTGTGCATTTTGAGATTTAAACTCCTGGCATTGAGTAGCATAACCCTCAGTTTTTTGTTAAGTGTGCTGTTTACGGAGGTGGGTTTGACTTTTGAGCCTTGCCTAAAAAAGGCACTATGGGGCAGCAAGAGCCTTGGCCAGTATTCGAAAGCCTAGGGGTGACAGGTGCAAGCCGTCTCTTGCGAAGCAATGTGGCTTGTCGAGCATGTCGTCCCAGGCTGACAGACACTGGATCCCCTTTGAATGACACCAGAAGCTTAGCCAATTGTTGAAATTGATCATTTTTTCTTTATACTGAGGTATCATTCTTGGTGAGGGCAGGATGCTACTCAGGGTCAGGGTCATACCAGCCTGGGCTACATGATCATGTAGTCCAGGGAGGCATGTATTAGGTCATTCACACCAACATGAACAATGACAGAGTCATATTTGTACTTGTTCTGGAGTGACCTGAGTGCTTGTGTTATGTGGCGGATTCTGGCTCCCGACAGGCAGCTAACAGTAACCTTCTGCTTGTCCAGCCTAGTGAGTGGGACGTCAGTGTGCCTGACTGTAGAGTCACCTATTACTAGTGTGTTAGGTATGTTATTTCACCTTAAGGGCTGTGATTGTGCGGCACACTGATTTTGTGTTTTATGTGTTGTCTGGTTTGTGATGGGAGGTGCAGGTTGTTTGGGTGTCTGCTTCGGCGGTCTCTGATGCTTTTTCAGGTTTTTATTTAGATCTTCTGAGTATGATTTTGTGTATTTATGTGTATTTTTTGCCACTGCTGTTTTAGTAGGTCTGTGTGCAGCTGGAGGTGTGGTGCAAGTGTTAACCTTCTCCTCTTGACTGTCTGTTCCAGTCTTGGGTGGAGACAGCTTAGCTTCCAGTTTGGCTGTATAATTGCATCTCTCACATATGTTAGTATTTTGTGGTAGGAGGAGAGGGTTGTCTGTGTACATGAGGCAGTTGTAATATTGCCTCCGGATACCCAGATTCACCAGCTGGACTGGAGAGTACACCTGAAATTGCCCTTTGGTCATGCCTAAATAGTAAGGTGAGCTGCTTAGTTGCTTGGTTGGTGAGGGGTGAATAAAGAGCCTTGCCCTGCTGGGCAATCAGTGTCAGGGTATATTAGTGCTTGCTATTAGGTCTGAGCAAGTGCTGGGCTGTAGGATGCTTTTTGAGTGCTTAGGTTGAGAGTTAGACTAGTTTCAAGGGAAAAACTAAAGAGGAGACTTAGTAGAGCCGGGAATAATTTAACCGTAGCTAACCGTCGCTGCCCGGTGTGCAAAACTGTGCAAACACATTTTTTATAGTAGGGAAATGAAAGAGATAGAAATTAGCCCAAAATGGCCAATAAACTACTAACTTCTGGGCTGGAACCACTCCTCCAGGGACAGATAAGTTGCTCAAAGCTCCCCTCTCTCACAGGTGAACAGAGAAACTTCCTTCTATCCAAGTAAGGTATGGGCAACTCAGAAACATCAGATTTAGAGGGGAAAAAGCAGCAATACACCAGAGTTTCTTTACAACAGAATAGATCTTTCTCTATACACTTGTGAAATTCAGATCCATCATCACACATCCCCTACCCATCACCTATTCAGTGCAGAATGGAGATAGATTTTATTATTTCAAATATCATTGGGAGCAAATAACATCAGGCCTATAGGACAGAGAGGTTCAGTTAAGGAAGAGGGGGACCTGAGAATTTGTGACATTCCAGTTCCATGCAATTGTCTTCATATACTAAAACTTCATTACCTAAGCAACCCCAGATCTGAATAATCTTCTGGACATTGAGGTAGCAGCACTTACTGAAGAAGTAGAAAGGTGAGCAGTTTTTCATGTTTTCATGCAAGTCCCTTCCTAGTCCCCCCCAAAAAGTAATTATTTATTTTCTTTTCTGTATGCTACCTGTTTTTAAGTTTGTAATACAAAGACTCTTTGTAATTCATTCATGTAATTAATTAATGTAAATAAACTATGTATTACGGAGCGTTTCTCCTCGGGCCTCCACTGAAAACGGGCTCTCCAAGCCCAGTGGACCTCCCCGGTCATCAAACTCGAATAAATAAATAATAGAGACCCATCCTAGTGATCTATCAAATCTGAACAAATAAACAAAAACAAAAAACACTCAAGATGCTAACCTTGCAGGCCATCATACCTGTCTTCCAGCCAAATGCCTTTTTTAGTCCCTTTGGAAATGCAGATGCATACCTTCACATGTCACTTTTTCAGGTTCAGTGTTGGGAACTCATATTTTTGTGTGCAGTCTTGCCTTTTGTTCTTTCTACTGTGTACTTAGTTTTTTTTTCAATTTTCCAAAATGGCTGTTCCCAGAATTTGCCCACTTAAAACTAAAGGGATATGTATACTCTTACTTGTTCAACTGTGAGTCATGCATAACATCTAGAGACTGTCACTCTATTTAATGGAATGTTGTATGTTTTTAGCACTTAAGCAGAGTTCCAAATATACAAAGGTCAGCTCTCTGATGTTTTCGAATACATTTTAGAGGCCATTATTAACATGAACACTTTCACTGGGTCTGACACATGGGACAGGGTTCAAAGAATGATGGAACTGGTCAATCCAGCAATGAAAGAAACTCATTTTACTGCCAGAACATTCTTGAAGATAGTAGGGTTTACACTCTCCTCCACCCTAATGAGTCATTATGCAAGGTTTCACATGAGAAAACCCAGCTGCATATGAGGACCTTACAGAATCAGAAGAGAAAGACTAGTCATTAAGAATTCAGTCTTCCTCTTTTGTTCTCATTGACAATGAAGTTACAGTGCTGGATCCAACAGCCATGACCCAAGAATTTACATTTGTACCACCTTCCTCAAACCAGAAGTTAAGTATGGAAGTCTTACATTATCCTTGTGGAACCCATTTCAAAAACTGCAAGTGAAGATATGTTCTCTGCCATAGATCAAGAAGCATATAAATGTAAAGATGTTAGCTATCCTTCTGACCATCAAATCACTCCAGACAGTTCTTCAGCCAGAGAATCTACATGCACTGACAGTAGTAATGTGGTATAGAAACAAGCATGAGGCATTCACTCTTAAAAGCTGAATGCTGGCAGTAAAATCCGTACATGGCAGTCAAGTCAAACACAATCCAGCAGCAGCCAGCTTCAAGGTACAGAGATGAGCTGTGATTGACAGGTAACCTAAAAACTGGAGGAGTTGGCGAGGAAGGATGTGAGTGGTGAAAGGTGGTCCCTCCCGTCCTGGTGCAACCAAAAATCCAGACATATTATGAACATCTTGTAGTATATCCAATGTGTGGCCTGTAAGGGTGCATGACTAAACAAAAGCCAAAAAGGATGATACTCTGGTTCATGTCCTAGATCTATAACCTAGTTATAAACTGTATGCTACAGACTGGGTCAGATGAGGATCATGTGATAAAGAACCACACCAGTAACAGGTTCGACAATATCTTTACTTAATCCTGATGGACAACTAATCTTGGTTAGTGAATATCCAGTAGCTGTTACCGTTTTTAAATGGTAACAGAGGGGGAAGTGCTATGTCTTCTGGGTTTTAGCTGGGCACATTGTTGGGAGTCCTTTTCACCTGTTTTGCATATCCAATAAGAGCTGGTGTCTGTTTTACCTGTTTTATATATTCAATAAGACTTGGTGTTCTTTTTACCTATTTTGCATATCAAATTGAACTCAGTATTCACCCAACAAACAAGTTATCCTCCTACAATGTATCCTCTGTTTTGAAACAAAATTATTTTTATGTGGATCATTAAGTATAAAACTACTAAAATTTACTTTATACACAATATTAGTTAAAAAAATTTAGTAAAGAACATCTGAAAACATTTTGATTTGCTTTAATCTTGGAGCTTCATCATTTATTTAAGCAGTATTGTCTGTATCATTATCTGTCTTAAACCCTACTGTTGGCCAAGGGCCTGTAGATCACATTAATATTGTTAAACACACTCTGGAAATGCAGTGCCCACTTTCATGGGTCTCAATAGCTTAAGATTGATAATATGTATATAGAATACAACAACTGTAATTGTTTTTATGGGGCTCATATACAGAGAAAATTATGCTAACAAATAAAAATGCTTGTTACATGCTGACACAGAATAATGAAAGGTTTTCAGTAATATGACTTGGGCTGTAGCTTCCTCAAACCTAGAACAGTCTTTATGGAACAACTGGAATGGCAGCTGTATTACATATAACACTACTACCACTACTACTATTCAGGCAAACCATGTTTTATGGCAATGGTATATATATATATATATATATATATATATATATATATATATATATATATATATATAGATATATATATATATTTTTTTTCTTGTATATTTATTGTAATATGCTCACTTTTGGCAGTTAGTCTGATAGCAGCTGCAATTCCCACATGTCACTCCTTTCAATAAAGGACTGTGAGGAGAGACGAGGATAACTTTTTGGTTACGGTTGTGTAGAATCTTGACTGTTTGGGGGGAGTGAGAGAACAAATGTTTTTAATATGCAGGGAGTACCTGTTCCACAGTAGCAGAATTATTTGAGTCAGGTGTCCACCATGCCAGCAGGTTCCCTTTATGGTTTGACGAAGGTTGAGATCTTTTGTGAGGTTGTTCATGCTTTACTGGTTTTATGAATATGAAGGCAGTTTCTCAGGATATGGCCATTTGAGGCCTTATAGGCTAGTCAGAAATCAACTCTGAGGAGTCTGTATAAGACAGAGAAGAGGGATAGTACTTTAAATCATTCTGTGTAGGTAATGGAGCTCTTGCCTTTGATTTTCTTTAAAAGGAAACACTAAGGCCTTTGCAATTACATCATATGTTACAGGCACATGTCGATGTGAGCATTGTATTCAATAGCACGTCTAATAGGGGCAGATTAGGTAAGTATGATAACATCCTCAGACCTGGAAGATATACCCTAATAGGGGCAGATTAGGTAAGTATGATAACATCCTCGGACCTGGAAGATATACCCTAATAGGGGCAGATTAGGTAAGTATGATAACATCCTCAGACCTGGAAGATATACCCTAATAGGGGCAGATTAGGTAAGTATGATAACATCCTCGGAACTGGAAGATATACCCTAATAGGGGCAGATTAGGTAAGTATGATAACATCCTCGGACCTGGAAGATATACCGTAATAGGGGCAGATTAGGTAAGTATGATAACATCCTCGGACCTGGAAGATATACCGTAATAGGGGCAGATTAGGTAAGTATGATAACATCCTCGGAACTGGAAGATATACCCTAATAGGGGCAGATCAGGTAAGTATGATAACATCCTCGGACCTGGAAGATATACCCTAATAGAGGCAGATTAGGTAAGTATGATAACATCCTCGGACCTGGAAGATATACCCTAATAGGGGCAGATTAGGTAAGTAGGATAACATCCTCAGACCTGGAAGATATACCCTAATAGGGGCAGATTAGGTAAGTATGATAACATCCTCGGACCTGGAAGATATACTCTAATAGGGACAGATTAGGAAAGTATGATAACATCCTCGGACCTGGAAGATATACCCTAATAGGGGCAGATTAGGTAAGTATGATAACATCCTTGGACCTGGAAGATATACCCTCAGTAGTTAGCTGGGTCAGACGGAAGGATTTTCTAATAACTGTAGATACTTGATGGTCACAGAAGAGTTTGGATACTTGATGGTAACAGGAGAGTTTATCAACAAATGTGCCAAGGTCTCTAAGAACTGTGTCTGTTTTGAGGAAAGTACTGTTAATGTGGTACAATGGGTCTTGTATTCCAATGGATACTATATCATATATTTTGACATTTAGATTAAGGCCATGTTCTTGGCACCATTTGTTTGTACAAGTTAAGTCCTTCTTGTATAACTCCAGAGTGTTTCAGGGAGTTTATGATGGCATCATGTTTACAAACATCCTCAGACTTGATCAGTCAAAGGCCCCTGACATTAGCTTTGGCATCTGAGAAATAAATACCAAATAGGAGCAACTCTAGTACTGAGTCCTGAGGGATACCACTGGTAATTATCCTTTTGGAAGGGAGTGTGCACTCAATCTTAAGTAACTGTAATATGTGAGCCAGTTTGCTATACAATGGGTAATGTAGAGATTTACATGTAGTTTGATTAGCTTATCTAAAATAACTTGAGTAGTGAATGGTGTCAAAGGCTTTGGCTCCACTGAAGTATACTGTGTGTGCTGATTTGCCTTTGTTTAAGACCAGCATGATTATTTCAAAGAAATTAGCTAGGTTATGCTGGCAGGACCTACATTTCACAAACACAGACTGATTTGAGTTAAGGGACTTTAGTCTACCAATGTCTGTGTTTATGAAGTCAATAATAATGCATTCTATTGTTCTGCAGATAAGGTTTGTGAAGCTTATGGGTTTACGGCTTCCAGGATTACAGATGAGATTTCTCTTGTGAAGAGGGATGAGTACATATCCTCTCTACACCTTATGCATGAAGCCAGATGAAAAGCTGAAGTTGAACAGATTGTGGAGTGGGACAGGCAGACAGTGCTCCATGCTGACAAGGAAGCACCCCAGCACATTATTAGGCCTCATTAAACTAGTGATTCTTACCTTAGAGAAAACCTTTATGACTTGCTCAGGGGAAATTTTTGGTGGTGGGACTGATATGAAGTCAAGAGTATGGAATCAAGGCAGAGGGGGAATAAGTCAAATTACATTTGTCTGCTGATTTGCCAGCTGTGTCTTCAGGTCTGAGTAGGTAGCATCATCATGTATCAGCTAAGAGCAGTGATGAGCATTTTCTTACATTTTTAACATA
Source organism: Protopterus annectens (assembly GCF_019279795.1). NCBI lineage: Eukaryota > Metazoa > Chordata > Ceratodontiformes > Protopteridae > Protopterus > Protopterus annectens. The sequence goes on along the minus strand of NC_056731.1, from coordinate 1,497,393,603 downwards.
CTTATAGAAGGAGTTGTGATTACCTTTGACTGGTGTAGCAATTTCCAGTTCATACTTTGCCTTAGAAGATTTTATGTTTTTTCCTGAGCTCTTTGTTTAACTTCATGAGTTTAATTAGAAAGTGTGTGTATGTATGTATGAGTGTGTGTGTGTGTGTGTGTGTGTGTGTGTGTGTGTGTGTGTGTGTGTGTGTGTGTGTGTGTATGTGTGTGTGCTTGTGTGCTTGCATGTGCGTGTGTTTGTATGTGTGTGTGTGTGTGTGTGTGTGTGTGTGTGTGTGTGTGTGTGTGTCTGTGTGCAAGAATTTGGGGGGGGGGACAAAGGCCCAAAATCAGGGACACATTTTAAATATTGCTCCTATCAATGTGTAAAGTCATTAGAGTAACAGGTTTTGCATTAGCATGCATTTTCTGAAGTATATGAAGTCTGAAACTAAAATGTATGTCATTATCTATTGACTTCAATCTTCAGTGATTTGCCAGGAAAATACAAATGTTATGAGGAACAGCCTAAAGATATCACGCAAAAATCTGGACATGCTTGCAATATCTGGACAATTGCAAGGTATGGCATTGAACCTTGGGTGGAAAGGTGGAACCATATTTTAATAATGATGCAAATATCAATATTTTCAAAAGTTAAGCAGGCCTCTTTGCAGGGCCATTTCTTAAAGAAACTTCTGGCATTGAACAGCAGTACTCTCACACTGTCTTGATTTGGTTTGGCTAGATTGCTGGATAGACCAAATTGACGTTGGAGATGGAGATGTCTTGGCGAGTATAAGAAAGCTCTTGTGAAGCAGATATAACTGTCAGCCAACTCTCTACAGGTTGACACACATTGGATCATTCTTTGAATGACACATATCTTAGCCAGTAGTTAAATTCAGTCATCTTTTGTTTGTTCTGAAACACAAAGCTCTCTGAATAAGATACTTTATTCAAAGTAAAATAATAAAAGCAAGTCAAGCTCAGAGAAAATGCTCAGCACAATCCACTTTGTCAGAGCTATTTAGCATCGCAAGACAAGTCATTTTATGATATGCCATTGGTTAATCAATCAGCCAGTAGCCTTAATTTTGTTTGCACTAAGGCATCATTCTTAGAGAAAGTAGGATGCTGCCTAAGACTAGCTGCATACCATTTTTGGATGTATATTGTGGGAACTCAACACACTCTAGATTTAGAACTTGCTATTGTCTCCTCATCTAGACAAGGGATATGTGTCTTAAGTCATTCATACCTGCTTGAACAATGGTCATGTAGTAGGTGTTTCTGGGGTCAAGGGGCTTGAGTTCCCTAGTCACCTGATGTATCCTGACTCCTTGAGAGGCAGCTCACCATCAGCTTATCTTTTCTAAGCCTCATGAGTGGAGTATCTGTGTGTATGGGTATAGAGTCATCTATGACTAGGTCATTGCCTTGTGTTTTGTTTGGCCCTGAGACCTTAAGGCCAGTTGCAAGGTATGGCAAAGAGGGTGACCCTCCTAAGAAATGTTTGTGATTGATGGTTATAAAGCTGTAGATTGAGTGATTTCATTGTGTTCAGAAATTTGGAGGTCAGACTTGTAGGTATACTCTCTCTCTCTCTTTATATATATATATATATATATATATATATATATATATATATATATATATAAATTCACAAATACACACGCACACACACACACACACACACACACACACACACACACACACACACACACACACACACACACACACACACACACACTTACTCATGTGCATATGTGTAATGTTTGAAGCACATTTCTTCCTATAAAAGAACAAAGAAGTGCTTTGCACTGTTTTTACTTTATGCCCTCCCCCAGTCTTGTACAGAATCTGACTGTATCTCTGGCCCCTTTACTAGACCAGCCCCAGATCTTCACACTGCAACTTGACAAGTATCCTGGAATGACAGAGTGAAAGATGAATACATGTATGTATGCAAAAAATGAGAACTAAATCAGTACAAGAACAGAAGCGATATAAAGATAATAAATGCTGAAGTGATACTGTTAATAACCTCAGGAGCTTCTTTTAGCATATTGACAAGTGATATTTGCCAAATGATAACCCTATAACCAGAGCAACAGAGCACAGATGCCAGAATATATGCACAAATCTAAAACATGCCTTTCTCTATAAAATGGTGATTATAATGCATCAGCAGAGATGTATGACAGAGTGGCAAAAGCAATTTTCAATGTACTGGGGTGACTGTATCATATTCCCTGAGCTTTTTATGCAAAATTTGTTAATCACACAAGGGAACCAATCTCTGGACCTTTTTCAGTCACATCCAAGGCCTCCAAAGACATCAAGCATCAGTTTATAAATATAAGACATGTCATGAACAAATTGATTAAATACGTTTTGCTAATATCTCAGAAAAATCTTTACAATAAAGCTTTAACAAAATAAACTTTAACATTACAGTTCCTCTTGATATGCAAGTATTGGAATAGCAAACTAAAATATGTGTAGATAGCAAAAACAGAGCATTAATATACAAATGTGGTCATACTTTTACATATGCTGCATTTGTACATCAAAAATGTATATGTAGTATCAATGAAGGATGTATATTATTAAGGAAAATGTATGGCTTTTTATATAAAGATATTCTTAATGTTCATACAATTGAGTTTGTTTTGATGAAGTTTATATCCAATATTTGCAAACGCTTTCGTGTACCAAAATACATTCACTTCTTCAGACAAGTTACTTTGGAACTTCCTGTGAGTATAATTACACTCACATACACAAATAATTACCTAATTAAATTAATTAATTAAACAGTCAAATAATCAAGTAGATGTATTCAGCCCCACGAAAACAACTACCAATACTTTACTACTTCATAGTTGAGTGTGACAAATACTTACACAGAAGTTAAAATTGTGTGTTTGTGAGAAAATTATTGCATACCACTTATCATAACTTATAACTAATAACTGTTATTTATTATCTAACAGTTATTAGTTATAAGTTATGATAAGTGGTATGCAATAATTTTCTCACAAACACACAATTTTAACTTCTGTGTAAGTATTTGTCACACTCAACTATGAAGTAGTAAAGTATTGGTAGTTGTTTTCGTGGGGCTGAATACATCTACTTGATTATTTGACTGTTTAATTAATTAATTTAATTAGGTAATTATTTGTGTATGTGAGTGTATTTATACTCACAGGAAGTTCCAAAGTAACTTGTCTGAAGAAGTGTATGTATTTTGGTACACGAAAGCGTTTGCAAGTAAAGGATTTCGGATTTTACATTGGTACTGTGCTTTGTTGGATTCACTTATTGTTTTCTTAGTTTTCGTAACTTTTCGAAGTTCTCTGTGTTTTTTATATCCAATATTTACAAAGTATACAAACAAGTAATCTCAGCTGTGTTTAGAGGTTAACTGCAAGAGCTAAATTTGGTTATGATGAATTCCTTTATATACAGGCAGAGATGAAGTTGTTTTGGCTTGGACCATTAACACAATGCAGTTTTTTTTCCCCTTTTGAGGTGTTTCTGAAGCTACATCCTGAAAAATACTAGGTTGTTTGTTTTGCTTATTCCTTGTGTGATGTTACTCTAGCTTGCTGGGCTGTTTTAACAAAGGTTTGTTCAGTTGTTACCAATGTGCAGTAGGGTTTTTGTAGTTGAGGACCCTCTTTGTTTTGAAGACAGAGTAAGCTGCATGTCTCATTTGGAGATGTTTTTTTAGTAGGGGTTATTAATTTATATTGAGTAATTTAAAGGTTAACCAGTTAGGGAAAAGTTACTGTAGCCATCACTGGCAGCCAGTTTACCAAATGTTATGTTCATAGGTTCATAGGTTCATAGGTTCATACTAGGCTATCTGCCCGAGGGCATTTACAAGCCTAGCCCATAGTTTTGTGGCTTACGCCACCCCTTTAGTATGGGGAACTATACCCATTATTTTGCTGTGCCTCTGTCGAGCAGTGACACTGAGGTAATCCCTGGGGTATATCTGCGATCTCCCATCCATTGGTCAAGATTTCTCTTGAACAAGGCCAGCAAGGTGCTCTGCCTCACATATACCGGGATTTTGTTCCACAGCATAGGGAGTCTTTGGGTGATGAATCTATCCCTCCAGCACATCCTATTAATAGCCGTGTCGAAGTTTAAGTCTTCCGCCCTTGTGGCTCTGACAGATCTAGATTTTTTAAGGTGAAGCATATTCATCAAATCTGGGTTTGACATGGCCTTGTATGTCAGGCAAAGGTCACCTCTGAGCAAGCGGTAAGCGACTGAATAGAGCTGAAGTTCTTTCAGTCGGGCAGCATAGGACAGATTTTTGAGACCCTTTATCCTTTTGGTGAGGAACTTTTGTGGCCTCTCCAGCTGCTGCAAGTGTCGGGTCAGATACATTCCGAATGGGGCATTGTACTCAATCATTGGTCTGATGAGTGATGAGTATAGGGAGACTATGACCTCCCTTGATCTAGATGTGAATCCCTTCATGATAAGGTGGGCAATGTAGAAGGTCTTCCTAACTACTTTAGCTACATGGGTGTCGAATGACAGGCTACTGTCAACCTGGGTCCCCAGGTCCCTGATAACTTCTTCTGTGCTCAGTGGATTGCCACCTATATGGTAGCTAGGGGTAACCTTGTTTTTCCCGAAGGGTATGACTATGCATTTTTTGGCATTTAACTTTAGGCCATGGCTCTGGCACCAGTTATCCGTTTCTGTGAGACCCTTCTGAAGGATATCTGTGTCAGATGTGTTTTCGACTACGGTGCCCAGTTTGCAGTCATCTGCAAACTTTGTCAGCCATAACCCTCCTATGTTTGCTTGTACTTCGGAAAAGTAGATGCCAAACAAGAGTGGGCCCAGGACTGAGCCCTGTGGGACACCACTTGTGACAGGCTTTGAGTCTGACATGGCGCCAGCAACTCTGACCCTGTGGGTTCTGTCACTCAGCCAGTTTGCAACCCATCTTGTGATGTATGGGTTAACATTTAAGCTGATGAGTTTTTCAATGATACCCGAGTGGGGTATTGTATCGAAGGCCTTCGCCAGATCGAGGTAGGCTGTATGGACTGCCTTTCCCTCATCAATGGCTTTGGTGACTGTTTCGAAAAAGTCAACCAAGTTTAAAAGGCATGATCTGCCTTTGACAAAGCCAAACTGGGTTGGATCCAAAGTCTGCAAATTCCCTATGTCTTTATTTATGAGGTCCATTATGATCCTCTCCATGGCTTTGCAGATAAGGCTTGTCAAGCTAATGGGCCGGTAATTTCCAGGGTCGGTGGAGGCACCGCCTTTGTGAAGTGGGACCACAGTCACAGTGCGCCACTCCCTGGGTATGTATCCAGAGGTGAGACTATGATTAAGCAGCTGTCCTAGCTGTGGGTTTAATTCCTCGTTGAGTTTGTGGAGCACACAGCTGGGGACACCATCAGGTCCCATGGATGCTGTGTTTTTTGCTTTGGAGAGAGCAGTTCTCACTTGGGCGTTAGAGATGTTTGGGGGGCTGCAATCGTTTGGTATAGATATCTCTCCTTTTGGGGGGGGGGAGAAGTTTGCACTGAACCTGTCAGCCAGCATGTTGGCAATGTCTGTAGGATCAGTAATCTTCACATCATTTTGAACTAGTTCTGAGCATATCTGGGAGTTTCCTCCCAGGTTTCTAACATAGCTAAAGAAGGCCTTATGATTGTCTTTTGAGTCTTTAGCTATTTTTCTCTCAAAATTTGCTTTGGATGATTTTATGAGAGCTCTTAGTTTTTTACTTATAGTGATCAAAGGTGTCTTACCTTTTAAGGATTTTGCTCTATCTTGTAGTAGCTTCCTCCTTTTGTTGTAGAGTTTGTTTATGGCTGGGGTCCACCAGACTGGATGCTTGCCTTTGGTACAAAGAGTCTTTGTTTTGCTTGGGATTGCCTTATCCATGCAGTCCTGCAGGTGCTGGTAGAAGGCATTTGTAAGTGATTCAGCGGCTTGAGTACTGTTTTCCGCCGGCTCGGGGGCCTTAAAGGAGACCACACTGGTCTTTAGAAGTGTGGTCGGCTTTCGAGAAGTTCTTTACTGTGGCCTTTTTTATTTCAGGTGGGGGTGGGATGAGGACCTCCAGCGAGATTAGTTTGTGATCTGATCTCACTAGTGAGGGGTATACTTCCGGTGTTGAACATTGTGCTCCCATGTTCGTGATTATGAGATCAAGTATGTTTTCTCCTCTTGTGGGGATGGTGACTAGTTGTTCCATGGCATTTGAGTTTATGAATTCCAGGAACTTTTGGGCTAGGGTGTTTGGGCTTGAGTAGTGTTCCCAGTCTATATTAGGGTAATTGAAGTCACCTAGTATGATGGTGTTTGGAGATACATTTATCCCCTCCAGTGTTTTCAGGAAAGCCATGTGAGGTTCCTGAGTTTGTGAGGGTGGCCTGTAACATGCTACAATTTGCAGAGCAGTCTTGCCTATGGTTAATTGCACCTGGATGGTCTCCGATGCATCGTGCGTTGCCACCAGTCTTGAGGTGTGGGTGTCCTTGATGAATATGGATACCCCCCCTCCTTTCTTGGTATCCCCTGTTGTTTGATAGGTGGACGAATCTGAAAATTTTATTTTCTCTTGTCTGTAAAATGGAAGTGTTTTGAGAAGAAAGGAAAGCAAATTAATAGCGGTGTCCCCTGTTGTTTGATAGGTGGACGAATCTGAAAATTTTATTTTCTCTTGTCTGTAAAATGGAAGTGTTTTGAGAAGAAAGGAAAGCAAATTAATATCTTTTATGGACAGTAGTATATTAATGACTTTAACTTGTTTTGCTTTGGTGTTACAGAAATGATCTATTTTGTAAGAGACTTTAAGATGGGCTAAAATGATTTCTGGTTGATATATTCAGTATGTGAAACCAATGAACGATTTTGATGTAGTATTATTTATAGATATGTGTGTTGTGTTGTGAATTCTACAAACAAGCCGCTGGGGGCGATCAAAATTCTGGGCAATACAAGCAGTTTGACAAATACAAGTTAAAAATATATGTGTTAAATGAATATGGTAACTTATTTGAAGGCAGAAGAATACCAAAGACTTCTTTTAGAGGTTTACGTTTTTGCATCTGCCCTTGGTATGACACACCCCTGCACTTTTATTCCCCCCTGAACAGCTCCCCAAGCAAAGTCCAAAGCATCTGTGATGATTGACTGCTTTGGAGAAAGGATGGACAAGGGGAAACCCGGATTTAAAGATATCCATTGTCTCCACCAAAAGATTTCTCTTCTGACAAGCCTCTTCTGTAGGGATATGATGATAAACATTGTATATGCCTAGGGTTACCAGGAAACCTCAAAGAGGAAGAAGAGGTAACAGATTGTGAAGTGACATCATTTTTGAGTTAGGGCACTATCACATACAGGTCTAGAAAAAAAGATCCAGAACTGCTTTCCAAGTATTTTCTTTCTTCGGCACTACGAACAACATTGAAAAAAAAACTTCCTCACTAGAGAAGAAAAAAGTGGTTCTATCAGTCCTTGGGACAGGTGGAAACAAAAGAGTCTGATCTGGAGGATGAGGAAAGGCTCCTTGGAAAGGAGGAGTTTTCTCTTACTGCCATTTTTAATCTTGGTGAGTGACATACAGAATCCATTTGTCTGAAGCAATCTGTTGCCAAAGAGAAAAAAAAAAAAGGCGATTAAGACTTTCTAGAAATAAAAGGGGGTCAGGGTGGGAGTGGATCACACGGTCTCTTGAACAGTCAATTAAACATATTAGACTGTCCTTGGTTTGTGGTGGTCAGAGACTTCTTTTTGAACACCCTTGTCATTCCGTCTTAAACATCAGTTTACCTGAATTCCATTTAGATTATTTACTTTGTTTTCTGCCAAAAATGGAAGAGGAGAAAGAATATCGGAGACTGCTGCAACCCCCTACTGTAATGTCTTCCCTGATAAGATCAGACCACAAAATGGTCTCCTTTGAAGTAAAAATAAAACCTGGACCCCTAGCTAAACCTGAAATTTTCAGGAACTATTCTAAGGCTAACCCCCTGCTATTAAGCTCCCATAAACCCTTTGAACACTTCTTCCTATGCAGAACTGTTCACAGAAACCCTGTACAAGCATGTTAATAGCTGCATAGAGGCAGCTGTATCCCCCAGGAAGAAATACAGAACTAACTCAAAAAACAAACCACCCTGATGGAATCACAAAATCAATCGGCTGTATAACAGGAGGAAGAAAATCATGGCAAAAATTAGGAGGTGTAGCACCCAGCAGGATCAAAGTACTCTCATCAAACTAAACAAACAACTCAGGACAAATAAAGTCTACCAAAGCCAAAGTTGAGGTGAGTTTGGCTTCCCAGGCCAAGGACAACCACAAAGCATTTTTTAGCTATGTCTACAACTTCAAAGGCAATACACAATTGTGTGCAAAGCTGATTGTAAATAGAGCAACCTGTACTGAGTCAGAAGATATAGCAAACCTCCTGGCTGATAAATTCAGCCCCAACTTTACCCCTCTCTCCCGCTCAACCTTCCCTCAGGAAATATCATCAAATATAACTCCCCTTACTATCACTAGGGAACAGGTCCTTAATGCTCTCTCTAAGACCAAGAACACACTCTGATGGAACTCATGCATATCTGCAAAACAAACAACACCAGAATTACCCATTCTAAAGACTTAAATTTTGCCTGTGATATAAATGGGACCTGCTGGAGAGACAGGTATGTATCCCAGAGACTAACCCGTTTGTGGAACAGGCTCCCCATCCATGTGAAGCAGAGTTCATCCTTAACCCAATTCACATGCAACTTGGATAACTGTATGGGAAACAAGAAAGTCATCCCTTGTTTGGCACCTATGTCTCTAATGGACAGAGGTAACCTGTAAATGGTTCATCTCCCCGGCCCATGCTTATACTTATCAAGGGTATCAGAACTTGTCAGAGATTTGGGATGCATGGCTAGGCTTAAAAAGGCCCTTGTGGTCGTTAGCCTAGTAAAGACCTATGAATCTATGAACCTATGAAAATCCCTTGAACAGTTCAACAAAGGAGAGCTGAAAAATCTTAGAGATTCCTTGGATTAGCTTGCCCCTTTCATCTCACTTTTTGATCACATCTACAGCAAAGGGGTAAAACACTAACTCTCTGTCCAAGGAAGAATTTAAAATGTCATTTTAAACATCATCTGGAAGGTTCTAAGATTGCAGTCATGCAACCCTCATTAAAACAGTACCAGTGGCCATAGCCCTGGAGGAAGTATTAACAGAGCCATACAATACACGACAAACAATGAGTAGTGACTGGTGCAAAAGAAGAAACTAAGTTATTTATAGAATATTTTTTCCTTACAAGAAGAAACTGCAGGTAAAACATTCCTTATAATATAGTTAGAATGGTATAGTTGTAGTTATGTTGGGTTGTATCTTTAATTTTGTTTATTTACATACTTGATTGGGGTGGGTTCTTTTTGTATTTAATGTGGTTCTCTGCTCAGTTGAATCTTTTGGTCTGAAGAAGCTCCTAAGTGAAAGCGCTTACCATTTGTATACAATAAACCTGAGTTTTTATATTATAACCAGCACTGTTTTTTTGCTTGAATTGACACCTGCTGCTGCTTTTCGCTGCTGTTCTTAATGGACTGGTTTTTGCTGCTGTTCTTGGCTACTGCTTGTGTGGCATGGTAACTCCGTGGAATAGTTGCTAATTTAGTTATTTTTGTATTTATTACCACAGAGTTTTTGCCCCCTGGTGTGCTGGTTACTTTGTTACTTTTTATAGTTTTCGTTTTGTTTTTACTGGCTACCATTGGGAACATGACCAACGAACAACAAACGGACATTGAGTTAGACTATAATCCAAATGGAGAGGTGAATACTGTCATTTATAATAATCCTGAGACTGTATTATTTGGAGGGATACAAACATCTGAATTGATTCCCTTGTTGGTGAGATTTGAACAATATTTAACCAGAGACATTGGGAATGTATGGGGTTTTGGATTTCACGCCACTGGAGATGACGTTATTGGAGCAAAAGACAATCTAGAGAGTCTTCAGAACAGCTTGGATGTTTTTAAAAGAGATTTCCTCCACTACAAGCATCTACAATTGCAACGTTTACATTTTGAGACATGCCTTGATAGGAATATTGTACCCAGGGGGTTGCGTGTATTTAATATGCCAAGCCAGGGTTCTCGGTATCCTGAGTTGCTTACATAATGGCAAAAACTCAATCTTGAGGTAAGCACTAATTATATGAGACTTCTCATAGAATTTTTTAAACCTGAGGAGGAATAGCTTAAACTGTCTTTACAGAAAAAACAATCAGAACTGTTTTCGATCACTCTACTGTGTTGACTCCCCTATTTGAGAGACTGTTGGACAGTGTCGCTGTGTTCGAATGGAAGTTGATAGAACAGAAATGGACTAAAATTATGAGACACTTCAGATTTTAGGGCAGGACATGTATTTATGTGGCCTCGCCCAAGGTTTAATGATGGTAATAATGCTGTTTGTAGTAATGTGAATGTTTCAAGTAATATTAATGCTGTACCAGGTGAAATGTCTAATACAACAGTTCATTGTGGTTTGCAAACATCACAGGGCTCTAATGTTGAGGTTCCATCAAACAAAACAGAGAGACTGTGCCCTGTTAGCAGGGTCTGTAGTAATGAAGGCAGACTTGAGTGTAATGTACATGAATTAGGTAATGATGTACCACTTGAAAGGACTGTTGATGAAAATATACAAGGTGCTGCTTCGAGCCCAGGTCTGGATGTCAATAGGGTTGGTAATAATACTGCCTGGCAAGGGACTACTAGCACGTTATTTCCTCCCTCTACTCCTAATTTACTTGGGAGGAGGGTAGATGTGGGAGAACATGAAATAGTAGTTAGACCTAAAACTATTACTACAGGTACACAGAATTTATACATCAATGATACATCAGGGCATGGTGATGGTCATGGACATGGCGTACTTCCTTTTCCACTACCCGCTTGTTCAGACAGGGGAGGGGGGAGAGGGAGGTCTTCCAGTAGGAACAGATTCAAGAGGAAGCTATCAGGGGACTTACCATCCAACCAGACTATAAAGAAAATGTGGGGGAAGACCAAACTGCATTAATTCATAACATCTCGAGCTATCTCTTAACAATAGAAGAGAAGAATGTATTATGCAAAGGTTTGAGCTTTATACCCACTCGTCCTAGTACTGTTCAGGATACAATACAAAAAACATTGCTGGATACTGCTGTTCACCAAACTTAAAATTTATTGTAACACAGAATATAACAGAGATAAGCGCTTTCGGGCTATGGCCCTTCATCAGATAAAGTTACTCAAACAAACATTTCTTTTTAAAAAGACTACAACCAATGAGATGCTAATAAAAAGCCCGCCTATTTTTAAGGGCTGGTTTAAGGGGGACTACATCATTAAGCCCTGGTTTCTATGGGCCATCATCTCCAAAATCCACTTAGATTCAGTTAATTCTGTTAACTGTTTGATGTCGCCCCCTATTCATTAATTTCAGGTTCACTATAACCCTAAATTTAAAACCATGTTGTAGTTATGTTGGGTTGTATCTTTAATTTTGTTCATTTACATAATTGATTGGGGTGGGTTCTTTTTGTATTTAATGTGGTTCTCTGCTCAGTTGAATCTTTTGGTCTGAAGAAGCTCCTAAGTGAAAGCGCTTACCATTTGTATACAATAAACCTGAGTTTTTATATTATACCAGCACTGTTTTTTTGCTTGAATTGACACCTGCTGCTGCTTTTCACTGCTGTTCTTAATGGACTGTTTTTTGTTGCTGTTCTTGGCTACTGCTTGTGTGGTATGGTAACTCCGTGGAATAGTTGCTAATTTATTCCATATACTTTCACAATTTGTCAGAACAAGCTTTAACATATGAATCTGGCAATTTAAAATTCTAAACACCAAAGTTGCAGAAGTTAATTTCCTCCTCCTTATCAGAAAGAGTAAGATTGGAATTGACTAAGTTCTTAGCGTCAAAGGGATCAATTAAGGCTATAGCTGTGGGCCAGGTTTGGGAATAGTGTATAAAAATTTAAAAGACTGAAGAATTTGATACATCCTATCTGCCTTTTTAGGGGCAGCTGGCTGACTAACAGGAAAATTGCAGACAGTAACACACACATCCTCTAAACCTGGCAGAACAGGAGGAATGGGTATAGGTTCTGGAGAATCCTTCTGCAAAACTCATAGTATTTTCTGAGGGACTGAGAAACCTCAGGTGTTTTCAGATTGAAAACACTGGGACATTCTAGCAATAGTCTCAGAGAGAATAAGAAACTAAGTTCTCCTCTGAGTCTGAATTAGAAATCTGAGAGAAAAAAACTGAGTCTGTCCCTGCATCTTCCTGCTTCTTCCTGTTCAGATTCTGAATCTTGAATATCTTCAGGTTAGAGGAATCCCTCTTTCTTTTACCAGAAAGTAGTTTACAAGAGGATCAATAGCCTGAATTAAACCCTGAGCTAGACCCACTAAACTACTCCTGCCTAAAGAAAATGGAGGAGTAGATACATGCTTGGTTTTCTGTTTCTTTTTGAAAGGAACAAATGGGTGAACTGTGTTACTCATGGCAGCAGCTACTTCTCAGGGGGTGGGCAGAGCATTCTGGCACAACAGGGAAAGCTTCATTGTTTCCATTCCCAGGACCGATAAGAGTGACTTTCCCTTGATCACTGAGGGGACTCCAGCAACTGCAGAGGACAAAGCTAACTCCAGTTCATACTGGCTGTAAGTGCTGCACCAGAGGGATCCAGAGTGAAAGGTGAGTGGTATGAAGTACAAAAATAGTCACAGCAGAGTCACCCACTTGTGGATGAGACAAATTGCTAGCCTGCTGTGGTGACAAAGGCTGCTTAACTTTTTTCTTTTTGTGGTTGGTTAGAAGAAGGACTGACAGTGAGACCAGCAGTCTATTCCCTGATCAAACTGAAAATGGTGCACCTTTCTCCGGGAAGAACAGCGGCAATTGCGAGTAAAACTAGCAGTCCACAAAAGTTATTTATCTTATTTATGTATTTATTTTTGACAGAAAAAAACACAAAAAAGCACTTTAAAAACCATATCAGCTCCACCAAGGAAAAATAAACAGTGTTTCTACACAGAAAAAATATTTTCAGTTAATTGACACTAATTTTAATCTGAGAAAACAAAAAAAACAAGTGCTCTATTTAAAAGTACATTACAGTCTCAAGACAGTTCATTATAATTCAGCACAACAGTCCTAGCTTTAAAATAACTTTCCTGAAAAGGAAAGTAATAAAACATCAAGGCATTTAAGAAAATGAAAGCTTTTCCCCAAAGGGAACTTATCTACCCAGCAAAGGAAAACACAAGCTGACCATCGATCTTCAAAAGCCTCAGAGGGGCGTACTCTTCAGCAGCAGTAAAGCGCTGAAGGTCTTTGCACCCAGACTTGTCTTTTAGTCAGCTTAGTTTGAGCTGATTGACAGTTTGGGTGCATGAAAGATGCCCTGAAACTTTGGAAGGTGGCCAGCCATTACATCCTTGGAAGGATATAACCCATATAGCTAAGGCTACTGCAGAAGTGATCAATATGTAAAACATCTACAGCAATTGCATAACTATCTTTAGGAAAGCCCAAAAACAAGCATAATGACATATTAATGGAGGTAGTGCAAAGACTTAAATATAATGGACTAATCCTTACCACAAACGTGAATATGTTATATGTTAACTGACAGCATTAATGTAAAATCTATACATGGCATGTCAACACCAAGAAAAGCCAAATAAGAAGGAAGTCTGCTATATATGGATAACTACAGGTCAAGGCTTGTCAGATTTTAGTTACTATCAAAGGACAATGAGAGACCCTCTGAAAATAATACAACATTTGAATGGTATGAGAAATACCAAACAGCGCAAAAGCAATTGAAGAAATGGTTAAGCTCACAGTCATATCATAATCTGATCTGCAGTACAGAGTAAAGGTGGAAGATGCCTGTTCAGCTGGTTTAGGGATAATTCTGAGTAAGATGTAAAATAGTAGCACATATGCCAGCATTTATAAAGACTGTTGCATCTGATTCACCCCAAGTGTTGATCTCAGTTTGGGCAAAAAAATTGTTACAATGTTTGCAATAGCAGAAACCAGGAAAAGCTGGTAAAAGCACTTCCTTTGACAGCTCACAATTCAAACAGTTCACTGAAGCACAGCAAACACCACACAGAAAGGCAAATCTATTATGGCCATAATCAAGGGCAACAGCAAAGAGTTTTATCGCAAACAAAGGGGAAGCCACAGGAATTGCAAAATGTAAAACTGTACCATATAGCAGCGGATAAACAGCATGCCAAGAGAGTACAGAAGTTATGCATAATGAGCTACATCTACAACAACCAGGCTGGTGTTCAGAGGTAAATTTCAAAGCAACATTCCATCTCTGAATGAGTAATGAATGTTAAATTCACACAATTTTAACAATAAAATGAGTATACATATACAAAGCAAACTGCTGTAAACATTTTTTTCATTAGTTTCTTGCATTATTCAAATGTTTTCTTCTTAACAATTATAGTTCACTCTAACACTGCATACATTGCTCCAGTCCTGACTTCCCTTAAATGTCACTCCTGCTCCTCCTGAACATTATTTTGCATGTATTGTTTCCACAAATTCCATTTATTTACATGTAATTTACTGCTTCCTTTTTCTAAAGAGCCCACCTCTATTTTTTTTAAACACCATTATTAAAATATCACTTAAAACATAGGCACACATACATTAACAGAAAAGAAAACAAACCACATTTTTTTCATTTACACACATTATACATTACAAGTTTTCTTTCTTTATAAAACAACTTTCAGTCCAACTTTACATAAATCACTCAATTCCTGCCTTCTCTTAAACCTCACTCCTCTGCCTGAACATTATTCTGTATGTATTATTCCTATAAATTTTATTGCTATGCAATTTGCAGCTCCCCTATTAAAATGTTGGCACCCGAAATGCTGAGTGCTGAAAACACAGGAGAACAATAAATCTTGAAAATCTTCTTCTTTAAACTTCTTTTTGCAGGGGGGTGAGCTCCCCTGCCCCCCCCCCCCAAATTCATATATATCAACTCCAAGATCGTCATACCTCAGAGAAAAGGGAATATTCCGAGAAATGGCATCTCTGTATGTAAGCCTGTTCTTTTGGCCCTTCAGTCTACATATTTTGGGACTTGCTCAAGAGGGTCCCAACAACTCATATGGTTACCTTAATTCACTCTTTACATTTTCTAAAGATACCTCATCTGGTTCTTTTATTTTACAATATTCAATACTTCAAATGACATAGATTTAGCCGCCCAATTTAACTCTTTCTTTATCGAATCCATAACCAAATTAACATCATCCTTCACTAATAAACCTACATCCTCTCCTCCACCATCCCCTACCCCTTCTTCCTCAAGAACCCTCACCCCCAAATCCCCTCCTTTCTCTATAAAACCCATCCCCTTAACTACTATATAAGAAACTCCTGCACAATCTGAAACCATGTTCCACTGCTCCCGACAACATTCCCTCCTACTTTCCAAAGATTGCTGCAGACGCCATTGCCTTCCCCATCTGCATTCTAATAAATAGATCAATTCAAGAAGGCCACGTACCCAAACTTTGGGAAAAGTCCTTTATTATTCCCCTTCACAAAGGTGGTAACAATAACAGTATTCCAGATTGTTGACCTATTGCCATCCTATCCCCCATCTCAAAACTTCTCGAAAAATGTATTCATCTGCAACTTCTACTCTGTCTCATTGACAATCACTTACTAAGCCCCACACAACATGGATTTAGACCTGGCCACAGCACCATCATCACTCTTCTCGCCTTCCTCAAAACTATTAATAAAGCCAGTGACTCCAGCTGTATTGTTTCTACTCTACGCCTAGATCTCTCAAAGGCCTTCGACACTATCTCTCACAACCTTCTACTAACTAAGCTCTCTAATCTAAACCTATCCCTCTCCTCTCTTAACTAGTTTACTAGTTACCTTTCTCATAGGCAATAAGCAGTAAAATGGAAAAAAGCCACCTCCCCATTCCTCAGTACCCAGACTGGTGTACTCTCACTTTGACATTTTCATAAATGACTTTCACCATTGAATCCCTAATGCAAAACCCATCCAATACACAGATGATTCAACTATCATCTGTTCTGTCACTTCTATCCCCATCCTTATAAAACTGAACCAAGATGCCTTCAACACCACAGAACAATGGATGTTAGACAACCACCTAGCACTCAATGCATCCAAAAACAAAACTTATAATATTCACCCCATCTAAATCAACAACCATAGACAAAAACTCCTTCTCCATCACCAGTCGGTGCAATACATCTCTCAAATTAGTTTCGGAAGCTAAACTTCTAGGTGTCTTGATTGATGACCAACTTAAGTTCAACTCACATCTACATATAAATATTAAAAAAAAACATCAGAAACTTGGCATGCTCTACCACCATAATCTCACTCTCTCTACCAAATTCATTCTCTCTACCACATACCTCATCCCTTCTCTATTATACGGTGCCCCACTCCTGATTAACCTATATCCATTCACTATTATACGGTGCTCCACTCCTCACTAACCTAC
Organism: Protopterus annectens; assembly: GCF_019279795.1. NCBI lineage: Eukaryota > Metazoa > Chordata > Ceratodontiformes > Protopteridae > Protopterus > Protopterus annectens. Next base: position 1,497,376,989 of record NC_056731.1, on the reverse strand, counting down.
AATCCACTCTTAAGACAAAACTCTCATGCTGTTACAATAAAATTGCCAAATTTGCCTCTGGATACAAATCTTCAACTCATTACTGCATTGCCCTTGATAAACTACATTGGTTAGAGTTGCCCAGCTTTCTCATCTACATTCAGCTTATCCAAGCTCATAAACTCATCTTCACTCCCTCCCTCCCTCTGCCCCTCTCTTTCCTCTACCTTTAAAATGCACCTTCCAGAAAGACTCTTAAGATCCAACAACCAAAACCTGATTGAACTGCATAAATCAGCTCACCCTCCAGGTAAAAACCTTTTGTCCTTTGCTCTAGGACACCTTTGGAACTCCCTACCACCACACATCCATACCACCCCAAGTCACTCTACCTTCAAAACCATGCTCCACTCACATCTAAAATCTAGCTGGGAATGCTCTTGCTCCCATCCCACATGACATCCTTACTTCTTACCTTCCTCACCCCTCCCCTTTTTCTCCCCCCTTCTCTTTTCTCAGTCAATTTCTCCCCAATCTCACATCCCCACTAACACCAGAGGTACCCTAGTGTTCATTGCACAGCTGTCTTTATAGCAGGAGCAGATATATTTGTAAATATTTGTACATACTTACTTATATTTTATATTTACCTTTATTTTTAAATTAATATTTGTTGTCTCTCCACTGTAACTGTTGATGTGCTGCATACCACTGCAAAAACATGTCTTTTGTAATTTGAGTGTATACTGATCATGTCTAAATGTATTTTTCTATGTGGAGCTTTTCTCCACAGGCCTCTGTTGAAAAAGGGCCTTTTCGGCTCAGTCAGACACCCCCAGTTAACAAATGTAAAATAAATAAAATAAATAATACTTACTTTGTTGATTTTTTATACTTAATTGTGGATTTTCGTTAACTGTATCTCCAAATGCCATGTTTTTATATGTACTACTGTTGTACTATGTAACTTGCAATCTGTTGTTCATGAATGCTATCTGTATGGAGCTTTTCTCCCCAGGACTCCACTGAAAATGGGTTCTTCTTGGCCCAGTGGACCATCCTGGTAAACCAACTGCAAATAAATAAATACATGAACAAATACAGTTGGATTAGATTTTGCTTTCCATTTTCTAGTGATTACTTTTTTGCAGCCAACAAAATTAAACTTATTAAGGCCTTAGGTTGTCAAGGCAATTTAGATCCTATGTCCCATTTGTAAGGAATAATTTTCTTAGTTACAGCAATTTGTTCCCCCAATATTTCTGACACACTACTTTGAGGGGAACTTTTTAAATCTGCCAACTCATTATACTGCCAAAAAACATGTTCCCTTTTACCTCTTTCTTTCCCATCTCATCTCCAACATTTGCTACCTTCCTGAGGAAAAATTTCTTTGAAGTCTGCTTGGGATATAAAAATAGTTATGCAAACACTTCCAAGAAAAATTACTAAACCATCTAGACTTTGTCGCATACTTGGGAGCCATACATGTTCCTCCCATTCCTCCACTGTAAATTGCTTTTCCAATATTTCTTCCCAATCTTTTCTGAACTCCTCTGATTTATTCTTATTGTTACCATGCAATATTTTATATGACCTATTAATTACTCTCCTTTTAAAAGCAGTGTCTGGTCTAGATTCAAATAAAAACTTTACCAGAGCAGGTCTTTCCCTAAGGACTACCCTATCCCTTTCTGTTACCTTATACTCTGATATCAATGTTTGATAGGGAAGACAGTCTCTTACTTGCAGTCCAGACTTCTTTGTAGCCTCATCCCAGTCAATTACCTTTTCCTCTCGAGTTATTTGCTCCCAATACTTTGGTTCCTTTGCCAGTTTTCTCCAGTAACTTCTATCACCTCTTGCCTATTTTCTGTACCCTTACTTGCAGTCACCCTTATTGGCAAACTCTCCTTTCTCCATTCATGTGTTGGCTTAGTTCTTTGAATACTTTCTGCAACTTTTTGAATATAATCTTCTGTATGGCAGTTATTATTCTCCTTCAGGATCTACATCCAAAATCCCCCTCACTTCATCATTGTCCCTTTCCACTTTTAAGTATAATCGTCTGCTTGTGTTTTGTGTATGAGCCTTAGCTGTGTAGCTGTAAAATATCCCTTTAAATTAGATAATCCTAAACCATCTTGTTATACTGGCAGGATCAACTTAACCCACTTAACTATTGGCCTCTTTCCGTCTCAGATAAATTCCTTCAACTCTTTATTAATTATTGTCCACAACTACCAAAAAATAGCTGTTCAACAGCAATCTTTCCAAACTCTTGCATACTATACAAATACTTCTTTATTTTCTCTTTAACATTCTGTAATTGTGCCTCTTCTTGCTCGTGAGATTCCTCTCATTCTGCAGTTCTTTAACCTTTGTCCATCCATCCTCAACCCCTTTTTCCATTTTGCATATGGGGTCAGGGTCTAGAAATTTCGATCGTCCATTTAATCAGAGCTTCCTTGTGCTTGGCTTGGACACCCATGACTGTATCCTGCTGGTATAAAAAGCTCTGCACAAACACAGTGCCCTGTACTTGCATGTAAGCAAACCTCTCCAGTTTAAAATGTTCTATAGGAAATGCTCTCCATAGTCTCTTACTGTTCATAGCTGCTTAAAGAGCTGCCACTTTGTGCAGAGGGTGGTACCACTGCAGGTCATCTAATAGTATACTACTAAACACTCTCACTTTGACATTTAAGTAACTCTCCCTTACTCCTTCCCATCTAGAAATTGTGTTTCCTTGCCTTACATAGCATAGGGTTGGGAGGGTGGCCTAATGGTTAAGGTGTTTGTCTTACAAACACAAGGTGCAGGGTTTGAGTCTCACAAGGGATAATTGGCTAGGCTTAAAATGGCTCACAAGGGCAGTTAGCTTAGTACTACCCTATGAAACCTATGAAACTATAGGCTAGATTCCGACCTGCTGAGGGACTCAGAGGAACTTCCTCCACCCCTGTGGCAGAAGTGTGTAGCTCAGGACCCATCTGAGTTGGGGATTGCTGCAGAAAGGCTCAGTTAGGGGCTCTCCCATTGGTAGCTGTGTTAAAACTGTTTAAATGTGCCTGTATATAAGCCTGACATTTGCTCAGGTTTGTGCTCAGTTTACTGGAGCTGCTCAATGTTTGGCAACTTTAGCCAGATGTCTGGACTACATTTGCACTGGAATCTAAGGCATCCACAGAAAAAGAAAAACTGAAAAATAAGTATAGTTTAAGCTAGAACTGCACTTTGCTAACTGTATTTAATTGAATTACTACTTCATTTTTGCTGTTTGCGACTAAGTGCAGCTAGCCACTTCCTTCCCGTATACCACATTCAGAAATATCCTGCCACATTGGATGGACAGTTTCCCATCATTTCTCCTGCCAGCTTGATTGATATGGGCATCTTGATGCAATGTAGCAATTGCTTAATATATCCTGACAACCATTTACTCCTAAAGCAAGCAAGCACCCTATGTGAGAGTTGCAAATACCCTGTGGAATTGCAGTCAATTCTCTCACGTAAAAACAAATTAGACTTCAAACAGGTTGTCAACACACACACACACTCTTCACCTCTCACACAAACCTTATCTCTTGCACAAAATAAGGTCATGACACACGAATCCACATATGCAGAGGTACTCACTAAAAGTCTACCAAAAGAACAGAGGACTTCCAAAGGTACACCACCCACTTTCATGACTAAGCAAAAATGAAACCACTACACATATCACCACACATCCCTGTGTCTCAACAAATAAGACCCAAAGGCAAAACACATTAAAGGTCTTGGTCATAGGCAACTACATAGTGAGACACACAGATATCCCCCTCATCAGACTGGACAAGGAGAAGGTCATGGTCAGCTGCCTATCAGGTGCCAGGACCCGAGAAATCATGCATACACTCAAGTCCCTCAACAACAAGTACCGTTATGACTCTGTCATAGTCCATGTTGGAGTGAATGACTTGAGACGTACCTCTCTGGATTTTATGAAGGGAGACATAATGGGACTCTCTGATTATGTGTCTCAGACAGGTATGTCCTTAACCCTAAGTTGTATCCTACCCTCACCCAGGATGATGTCACAATATAAATAAAAAATGACTGACTTCAACAATTGGCTCAGCTTCTGGTGTCAGTCTAAGGGAATCCAGTATCTGTCAGCCTGGGAGGATATGGTAAACAGAGCTCGCTGCTTTGCTAGAGATGGTCTGCACCTATCTCCCCCCAGGCTTTCAGAAACTGACAAAGGCCCTTGCCTCCCCCATAGTGTCTTTTTTAGGCAATGTCAAAACAAATTTTCCAACGTAACAAAATTTAATCGAGAAAAAATTCAAGCTTGTGCTGCTTAATGCTAGGAATTTAAACACAAAACTGCACTCCATGGAAGCACTCCTCACCTGGGAGAATTCTGATGTATGTGTATTTACCAAGACATGGTTCAAGGCCTTTGAGAGCACCCCAGCTGTGCAAGGCTACAATGCCTTCCACACGTTCAGCCCTCAAAATGAGCGTAAAGGAACCAAAGGTGGAGGTGTAGCCATCTTCGTTAAACTAAATACACTTTGAGACTGGTCAAACGGCAGGCTCTCTTGATCTACTCCATGTCCAATTAACAATTGGGAAAGTACCACGCCACATCATTACTAGCTATAGGTCCTCTACCATGAACCAGGATAAGCACACTGCCTACCTCAATTTACTGGAATCCCTCATCATACAGACCAACATTATTTATTTATTTATTTATTTTATTTAACATTTGTTGACTGGGATAGTCTGACTGGATGTATGTCCATTTTCAGTGGAGGCCTGGGGTGAAAAGCTCTAAGATAATAATACACATTGAACATTTAGTAAATGCTAGTTTCAAGCAGATTACAGTCATAAGCAATACCAGCATTTAGCACATATAGTACCTATTATAAAACACTTTACAAAACATAACATTATTTTCAAAGTTAAACATACATAACATTACGTTTAGGTTTAAGACACACTGAGCAGCAGTTATACAATTGACCCCTCCTGAAATGGAGTAGTTGAAAAAAGTTAGATGTAGCTGAAGGTAAGGCACCTAAGAAATAGAGAGGTCACTAGTCAGGGTTAGTGGAAGGACATAACCAATGAGTTTTATCATATTCATATTCATATTTATAGGAGATTTCAACTATCCTTCCTTAGACTGGAGGACATACATGAGCAAAAACATGCTTGTCCAGAGGTTCCTGGACTCTGTCAACACAAATGCTCTAGAACAGATAGTCTGCACCCCCACTAGGGACTCTAATGTTCTGGACATAGTACTCACCAACATGGAGGTCACTGTACTTCCTCATGTGTGATGCCATCCCTGGTTAGGTCAGACCACAAATCAGTCTCATTTGAAGTAACTACTGGAACTGACACCCTCATGGAAACAAAAATTATAAAAAACATTACCAAAGCTAACTACAGCCTACTAAGCAATGTTATAAAAAGCTTCATACCACCCACAATCGCAGACATCAATGATCGCAATGCAGAAGTGTATGCCAATGTACAAACACTTAAGTGACTGCAAGAGTTCTGCTGTACCTGACCAGATCAAAACTAGGTCTTGTCTTACAAACAAGCCACTGTGGTGGAGTTGAATTATAAACAGATTATATAACAAGAGGAAGAAGCTGTTGTTCAAAAGCAAGAGGAAAGAAGAAAGAGTCCTTGTAAAGTCTTCTAAAGAGAATTATGAAACTAAAATCACATCTCTAGCCAAGGATAATCATAAGGCATTCTTCAATTATGTACGAAGTCTAAAAGTGAATGACTAGCTATGTTCTGAACTGGTTATAGATGGGATCACTCATACTACACTAGAAGATATCGCCAACCTACTAGCTGACAGATTCAGTGCTAACTTCACTCCCCATCCCCACCTACCATATCCCAAAGAATATCTGACACCAGCCCTCTGCCTAGTATCTCTAGAGAACAGGTAATCTCTGCACTTGCCAAGGCCAAATATATCTAAACTAGTACTTGTTTTAATGTAATTTAGTATTCTGTTCCATGCATCAGCTACTCTCTCAGAGAATCAATGAGTACACTTATCATTCCTATAGAATCTTCTACATAGGTTGTCTGATAATTCTCTACTACTTTTTGATAACCCCAAACATTCCCGGAGGTAGTTGTCTCTAAATGTCCTATATACCTGAATAAGATCTCCTCTTAGATATCTATAAGATACACTGTACAAGTTCAGATATTTTAGTCTTTCATAATAACTTAAATTTTCACATTCATGGATGCCCTTGGTATATTTCCACTGTACTCTTTCCAGTTTACCCATGCTTGTTTTCTTATAAGGTTTCCGTATTGCTATTCCATACTCAAGTTTGGGTCTAATGTAACTGACAAACAAAGACTTCATCATTTCTGATTTCCTAGATTTTATAAATCATTTTATATAACCTATAGTTCTATAACTATCATTAACCAACTGGTGGATATGATTAGAAAAACTCATAGCTGGATCTACCCATATACCCAGATCTTTAAATGAATCTACAGTTTCAATCACTGCGTGCTGTATTAAATTTTCACCTTTCACTTTGTGTCTCCCAAATCTCATATGCTTAGTTTTTCATGTATTTATCAGCATATTATTCTCCTGTGCCCAAATGGTCAATTTAGTCAAGTTCTTTTGCAAACATGCCTTATCTGTAACACATGTATTAACTTTACCCAATTTCAGGTCATTTGCATATAGACTGTACAACACCTCAGATGAAAAAGTTAGGTCTGAAAGATACAATCTAAACAAGTAAGGGCCTAGGACAGAGCCCTGTGGGACACCCTGACTGTAACCAGTGATTTCACCTGCCAGTTGCTGTATGATACTTGCCATGTCCCATTTGTAAGCCATGCAACTATCCATCTTATCAAGAAGACATCAATACCTAGTTGTTCTAATTTATTGATCCATGTTTTGTGTCTGACCCTGTCAAATGCTGAAGTCATATCTACATAAATTACATCACAGCACAATTTTCATTTATAACTATTATATTGTTATAGAGCATCATGTTACAGGTGGTAATAGATCTATTTTCAACATATGCATGCTGATATATGGTTTCAACTCCCAACCTATCCATTTCTGACAATAACGTATCTAATATTACCTTCTCCATTATTTTTCCACAACATGAAAGTAGACATAAGGGTCTATATAGGTTCATAGGTTGGTACTGGGATATCTGCCCAAAGGCATATATTAGCCCAGCCACATTGTGCGATATTCACTGCCCCTTTAGTAGTTCCCTAGACCCTTGTACTAGCAGCTAATACCCTTGACCCCTATCTAGTAGTGCTGTTGGTGTGATCCCCGGTGTGAACTTTCTGTTACCCATCCACTCATCAAGGTACCTCTTGAAGAGTGATAGTGAGGGGCTCTGTCTTATATAGATCAGGATCCTGTTCTATAGTAAGGGAAGTCTCTGCAAAGGGAATCTATCCCTCCAGCATTTTCTATTCATTGTTGTGTTGAGGTTTATATCCCTAGAGCGTGTAGCTCAAGCAGATTTGGTTTTGCTAAGATGGAGCATGTTCAACAATTCTGGGTTGGACATGGCTCTGTACGTTAGACAGAGATCGCCTCTGAGAAAGTGGTATGCAACAGAGAACAGTCTTAGCTTTTTCAATCGTGCTGCATAGGGCAACTGTTTGAGGCCAGTAATCCTCTTGGTTAGGTACCTCTGTGGTCTCTCCAGCTGCTGGAGATGTCAAGCCAGGTACATTCCAATTGGTGCATTGTATTCAATAATGGGTCTGATAAGGGAAGAGTAGAGGGGCACCATTACATCCTTAGATCTTGATGCGAACCCTTTCTTGATTAGATAGGTCACATAGAAGGATTTTCTAACCACTTTGACAACATGGTTGTCAAAGGAAAGCTGACTATTTACTTGGGTCCCTAGATCCCTTATTTCTTCTTCAGATTTCAGGGGATTACCTCCTATGTTGTAGTTTGTGGGTACTCTGTTTTTTCCAAAGGGGATTACTACCCATTTTTTTGCATTTAGCTTGAAACCATGGCTTTGACACCATGCATCAGTCTCATTTAGGCCCTTCTGGAGGATCTCCATGTCGGCCGGAGACTCTATTATAGCACCCAGTTTGCAGTCGTCCGCAAACTTAATCAGCCACAGCCCTTCCGTGCTTGCCTGTACTTTTGAGAAGTATATGCCAAACAGGAGGGGCCCCAGGACAGAGCCCTGAGGCACACCACTCATTACTGGTCTGGAATCGGACATAGATCCCACTACTCTTACTTTATGGGATCTGTCTGAGAGCCAGTTTGCGATCCATCTTGTGACGTAAGGGTTTATGCTCAGGCTGGTGAGCTTATCAATAATACCTGACTAATAATATATGACTCTGGGTTTGTCCTACTCCCCTTTCTTTTAAAGAAGGTTTAATAAGGGCTTGTTTCCAGTCTTGAGAAATCTCCCCATATTTATGTGACCTAGTGAATAATAGATATAAAGGTACTGTAAGTTCTTACTGTAGTGTTCTCAGGTCATTATTACTAATTTTGTCTCCTCCCTGTGCTTTGTTTGGATCCAGTTTGTGCAGTTCTTTTTCAATATAATCTAATTTGGTTCAAGTATTTCAGGCTACCTGGATGTCCCTAGGACAACCTATCACCACCTTTATGGAGCCAAGCAGTTTTGCATAAGGTTTTGTAAAAATATCTATATTCAGACTATGTTTCTGCACAATGGAGAACAGCAGCAATAATCACCCTGCAAAAAGGGGGGCCATCAACTAACCTGGGGAGCAAGAGACCCATAAGTCTAACCAGCCTCATCTGCAAGGCCATGGTAAGAATTATCATGGACCTTATCAACAAGAACATAAACGACCTCCAAATGCTGAACCTAACCCTGTTTGGCTTCGTTAAGGGTAGGGCATGCTTATTAAACTTGGTGGACTTCTTTGAGAATGTCACCAAAGCCATGCACAAAGGTAAGACAGTGCACACAGCCTAGCTCAATCTTGCCAAGGCTTTCAACACAATTTCCCACTCTGGCATCATTGAGAAACTCTCCAGATAGAGATTAACCCTTACATAATTAAATGGGTAGCCGATTGGCACACTGACAGAACACACTCTGTCAAAATTGGTGACTCCATCTCCACCAGTAGGCCCATCACCAGTGGGTTTGTGCTGTGCCCCTTAATGTTTGGCATTTATTTCTCAAAATGTCCAGGCCAAAGTAGATGATCTTCAGCTCACCACGTTCGCTGATGATTGGAAACTGGGAGCAATCAAGTCCCCCAGCAATGTCATCATATTACAGGAAGGGCTAACACTAACAAATTATTTGTGCCAAAGCCATGGTCTAAGACTAAATGCAAAACAATGCATTATTATTCCCTTTGGCAAAACAGAATTTCCTACAAATTACAATATTGACTGTAACCCCCCCTGAGTTCCAACCCAGGTTGAAAGCAGTCAGAACTTTGACCACCAAGTTTCCACAGTGGTAAGGAAAGCCTTCTATGTAGAGCACCTCACAAGCAAGGGCATAGCATCCAGGTCAGGGGATGTTATAAGTTGACCCTCATCAGACCACTAATAGAGTATAATGCACCCTTTTGCATGAACTTCACCAGATACCTGCAGTGGCTTGAGAGACCTCAGATGTTTCTCACTAAGAAAATACAGGGATTCCAAACCATGACCTATGTGGACAGAGCCCTGTTACTTTACTCTGCATTTTATAGTCTGCTGAGAGGTGACTTGTGCTTGGCCTATAGGGCAATCTGCAACCCTGCCCTAATAGAAATGCTGCACACTGGCAAGTATATGGCACAAGAGTCACTCGCTCACATGATCCTAACCTAGCTTGTGAATTTAACCTCACTGACCCTATTCAAATGCAACCTAGATAACTGGATGGGAGACCACAAATTCACCCCTGGGGTAGCACCCATGTCCCTCACGGACAGGGGTAGCCTGTGTTGATCACAGACCCACTCTGTTCATAAATTAGTTCTGTAAACTACCCAAAAAGAACAAATGGGGATTCTTGGGATTAACATGGCTAGGCTTGTAAAGAATCTAGGGCCACTAACCTAGCAACCTCCTATGAACCTATGTCTACAATAACTCTTGACTAATTTCCGACACCCATTCCTTAAATCCCTTTCTTTTTAACAAGTAGGTGTGGAAGTGCTAGTGTCTCATTTTTACTTCAATACCCTACATTTTTGTCTTAGTTTTTATTGCATCATGATCTGAAATATTGATTGGATATGTGTTGAAAGTTTCAATTAAATGCATATATTCCTATAAAATATAATTAATATCCAGTTTAGCCCAGTTATTGTACCTTGGGGAATAATATGTAAATTATGTCAAAGTTCCCACTACTAAATTCATGTCTTCCATACCAATTATTTTCAGAAATTTCTTCAGATATCTACCCTATTTTGTTACACTTTCCCTTCTAGGCCACTCTGGTATGCACTTACTATAATATTCCCTAATAAAAGCTGATTATTTCTCCCAAAATTTCCTTAAGCTCCATAATGGCAGTTTTTGGTATAATGTAAATACATGCCAACATAATCCTCCTCCCTTACAAATAGCCCCTTACTACTACAAATGTATTATTATTGTCTTTTTTCCTCTTCTATCAAACCTAGAGGCCCTCTAGTAACCAATATTATTACACCCCTTTTCCTTTGTCACTGATATTCTTCTGAATATTCATCATGAAATCCTTTCTTTGTCAAATAGCATTGGTATTTGCATTCAATATTTATTAATATAATTCAATACACTTTCCTTTTTGCATATACCTGTAAGGCCATTTACATTCTGAGATACTATGCCTAGAGTAGCCATTATGATAAAAAGCTATTGCTCCCACAAATTATACATGACAGCTTTTTTTTGGAGTGTGTATTTCCAATTTTTGTCATATATGCATACAGTAATGTTTGACGGGCTGATTTTTTATATAGTTGTTTCTTTACATCACCATTTCAGCCTTTCTCACATATCTCAAGACTTTTGCTTTAATGAAAACCCTCACTCAAAAACTAAATACATATTCAAAACACCTCATTCCTGAATTAACTCAAAAGAAACACTCAAAACTATGTACATTTTTAACAAATGAAGTTTAAACCACCATATAGTACAATTACCCCAAACTGACAGCTGCACCCATAGGCATAACCTAATCTAAAATTAAGGTTATCCATGCTAAAGCACATGTTACAGCCTGTGCTCTCACTTGCACTGATTGCTATCCGTTCTTTTCTCATCTCTGTTCTTCTCCCACATGTGAAAAACAGCTTGTATGCTTTCAGAAAATATTAACTTTTATCCCTAAGAAAAAGTTCACTGCCAACCTTTGAATAAAACTAAATTATTCCTCTGCTCTCTTAATTGCATTAAAGTTTTAAGGCTGCAAGTAAGGCTTGTGATGATGTGAGGTAGTGCTGGTTATGCCAGGAGTAGGGCAGTGGATATGTAACATATACTAGCATAGCTAGCTGGTGTTTTGTAAAGAATTATATGTCATTTGTATATCAAACTGATTTGTACAGGAGCTTGTGTTGAAAATGTATTTGTAAAGTTGCTTGTGTTAAAAAATGTACTAACAGCGGGTCCTGCTGGTCCAAAAAGAAATACACCTGTATGTCACCTGTATGTCAGACTATTGTAACTGTTGAAATGAATATATTGCAACAGAGGATACTGAAAAAAAAGAGATTAATCTCTGATCAGCTAACTTTGAAAAATGACCTGAAATTAAATTACTTGGTATAAGCCATACAGATTGTATATTTCAGGTCTGAATACAGCCAGAGATGCAATGTCTGTGAAAACAAGGATTAGGAATCCTGTTGTATTGTCCTTAGTGGTAAACTAATTGCTACCCTGGAATGGTGGAAGTGTTGAAATCGTTTTATAGCTTCCAGATGCTGTAACACATCTTAGCAAAGCTCTATATGTGTGTATTGTGACACATATGTGCAAGATCTTGGTTCAGCTTCTAGTAAAGAGGATAGTGTGAGAACTACAGAGTCAGGTGACTAGATGTGATGTCATTCTGTAATCCAGCATTGAAATTATGCTTTAATACTAGATGAGACAGAAGTCTCAGGACAGTCTGTTTGTGAAACCTGACAAGAAAGACCACTCACCCACATCACCTTGCCGTGTTCTCTTAAGTAAGTAGGAAACAGTAATTCTTTCGATCAGTCAGGAAGATATAGTGAGATTAGTTAAGTATTGTTTTTCTGTATCTGTGTGAATCTTTCTGTTTGTGTTATTTTTGATATTTAGTGTGACTGAAACTCTGGTGTTTGTTGTAAACAGATATTCAATATTTTCATGTTTTACTATTTATTATTAAATATATCCACACCTTTCATTTTGATAGTCCTTTAGAAAATAGTTTAACCTTTGAGAGAATTGCATTCATCTATACCAGCCTTTCCCAGGTGTGTGTGTGTGTGTGTGTGTGTGTGTGTGTGTGTGTGTGTGTGTGTGTGTGTGTGTGTGTGTGTGTGTGTGTGTGTGTGATTGTGTGTGAAAATCAAATCTCAAAGAGTGTATGTGTGTGTGTGTGTGTGTGTGTGTGTACTACTTGGAATAGGGACACAGAGCTCCTTAGTGGTCAGTGTGGATTCTTATTTGGGGCCTGGAGAGAGAGCAAGAGAGAGAGAAAGGGAGAGAGAGTCCAGCCCCAGGACTGCAGTATGTTCCCTGTGTGCTCTTGAGGGAAATTGTGCTTGATGCAGAGAGCTGCATCTGAACATACTCTGTGTGTCTGTGTCTTTCAAAGTTAATGTTCCCATACCAATCACAATGAAAGATGAGGATTGAGGCTCCTTGATCACTGGCCCAGAGAAGGGATGTCACAAGGCTACTATCTTATTCACTTCCCATAATTTTTAACTTCATTTTACACTAAACTGCTTGTCATTGTACCTTTAAAATTTGCATTTTCCTCAGAAAAGAAGGCTCAGAAATCTCATGATTAATTGATTACATCTACAGATAGCTTGTCATCATGTACAAGTAGTCAACAATGAGAAAAACAACTAACAACTTGCAGATGCATTAAGGAATCTTTATAAATTTCAGTCAGAACAAAATGAACAGAATTCCCCTGGCTAACTGCATTCAGCTGCAGGCTTCTTGTCTCACACTGAGAGCACTACTTTGCAGATGCAAGAAGCTTAATATTTTTCATAGCTTTCATCATTTTGTCTTATTTTACAAGCTTATTTGCTTACAAAAAAATGTTTATAACTTAAGGCAAGGACATTAATCTAGACATCCATCCTTGTAAAAACAAGGGGAATTATCATCTTAGTTCTACATATAATATAACCAGTGCACTTTTACACCCTACAAAACCCCATCAGACCACGATCACAGCATTATATTAATTTAAACCTGCCTCTATGCAGCCTTCATTTTCTTGCTGTACTTCTTCCAACTAAAAATGTAGTTACTTTAATAACTTTAACACATACAGCATTCACAGAAAAGACTCACCCCCACATTTAAAATACCCCTCACTGCACACAATAAAACATGCAGTTTATATCAGGAAATGTTTTGTACAAGTACTAATAATAACAAAAATAATGTTGTACTTACAGACATAGCATGGAGTGTATGCTTTACAGTCCACCCACAAGTTTAACAAAGTCAACAAAAGTCAAGTCTTTTCTCAGTCACTTTTATTTGTAAAGCCATATTTCACAAATGTGAATGATACTTTATAATCTCACATTTACTTGCTAATTACAGTGTCACTGGTCTTCTTCCTGATCAACCCCATCTCCCAAAACAAATCTCTGGTTCAAGTCCAAAGTACTCCTGATTCTTCTAATCAATCATCGCGTTTTTTCTCTCTGTTTATCAAGCATTTTTCTTTGATTCAGAACATTGGAAATGGTTTTATTGACAATATCTCTCAATGATCTTTATTGTCAAAAAAATGAGAAGCAATGTCCCCTTCTACTTGCTGACTCACTTTTTGTTGCATAAACTCATTTATATCCTCCTTAGCCTGTTCTGCATGAGAAATGTCTTTGATCCTGCAAGAAAAACATACTCTGAAGGCAACTGGATACAGTAGGTTGAATATTGCTCCTGTCTCTCAACATTTCCTGACTGCTGGGATAAATTTGCTTCTCTTCTGACTGCTGTACAGTAAATAATCATTTTCCAGAAACAATCTTCTGTCTCCAATTTTTAATACTTTTCCCTTTTGCCATTGTTTTGTCAGGATCAACTCTTTCTACTTGTATGAAGCCATCTTTACTAATATAGCTCTTGGCTGCTTTTTCATGGCCATATTCAGAGCACACACTCAATGTGCCCTTTCATTTAACAAGTCCTGTTGTGGAACACCTCTCCAGTTGCTTATTTGTGCTTTCATAAAATTAATATAGTCTGTTTCCACCAATTTCTCTGGTACAGCCAAAAATCTCAGGTTTTCTTTGTACCCTTTATCCTCCAACTCTACTGTTTTTTGAAACAGCTCTTTAAGGCCGCCCTTTTCTTCATTTTGACCTCTGATTTTTGCAATTTTAGAAGTTCATCTGAATACCTAATTAAAGCTTCTGCCATTTTTTCAGTCTTTTGATTTTAGAGTTGATACATTCCTTCAATATTTCATTTATTTTAATCACATCTAAATTGCTGGAAACCATATGTTGAACCAAAGCTGAAGCCTAAACTGCTTTTTGCTGAGCAGCTGCAGGATCCTTCCCAGACAGTATTTTCTCTTCAACTTTTCTGCTATATTTTCTTTCAGGTTCTCTAAATTTCTTCTTTGTTGCCATGTAAGCAATATACTTATGAGCCAGTAACTGATTTTTATCTAAATAACAGTTTCCATGTCAGTCCTTTCTCTCAGTTTCTGTTTTCATACTGGGAAAGTTTTAATTAAGCTGCTGATCAGTATGCAGCCATCTTGGAATTCCATATCCAATACTTTTATCCCATTTATAATATTCAGTACATCAGTAACAGATGGTGTAGGGCTACAATTTAGCAATGCCTTACTGTGTATGCAATTCAGATCATATATACCAGCTCAAAAGAATAATTTCCTCTGTTACAATCATTTGCTTCTCAAACATTTTTGACAAAGTACTCCGTAGGAAATTTTTTAAATCTACCATCTTATTACATTCCCCCAAAACCATGTTCCCAATTACATCATATTTCCTACCATACTACAAGAAATTGCTATCTACCTGAGAAAAAAAAAAATCTCTGAAGTCTGCTTGGGGTATAAAAAAAATATCTAAGCAAGTTAATCAAAAGTTCAGTAGATCAACATCCCTAATGTCATCAAAAAAGGTAAGAAAAACAACATAACCTCAGAACATGCAATTTAAAAACAATGTTTTTTGCAGGAGGTGAACACCCCCCTGCCCCTCCATGTAGGGAACTACACCCCCTGCTAACTAAATATACCATCTCTGAGACTGCACAACACCAGGGAAAGGCTATATTCCCAACCCTGGTATTATGTGAATTTCTCAGAAAAAGTCAGATTTTCTTTCTACCAAATGCAACAGGCAGGAAAGTGTTTCACTAAGATGGCAGTTGACTAATATTACGGTCACCAAGTTATTTTTGAAGAATTATGTACATACACAAAATTGAATGTCAAAAGCAAAGAATGTGACTATGGATAAAACTGAACATCTGCCAAAGACTTTATGAAGCAGTCCTGAGAAAAGTAGACCCAGATGTGTGAGCTTTTATCAGAGAAATGGACTTTATCAGACAAGTTACTGTTAAGAGTTATTTTTACCACTGCATTCAAAGATATCCCTAATTATACAGTTTTGCAATTATTAAAAAATCCATCAGTGGCTTGTTATGCGAAATATATTTTAATCCAAGCATGAAATAGTGGATGAGATTAAAATTGTGCAAACCAAAAGCCTATTGGGGTAACCAATAAAATGCTGGCTTTGATAAGGGGAATAAATCATGGCATTGTTTTCCTAGATAAGGGGGATAAATCAAGACACTGTCTTCCTAGATCAGGTAAGTTAAGGAATAAAGAATAATAACTGTAGAAGGCTAGAGAAACACAACAGGAGATTGGCACTAACAGCAAAGAGGAAAATGTTTTTGTACATGCATAAATAATGAACTAAAGATCTTCCCTGACCAGATTTCAACATTCTAGGGGAAATTAACATTATTAAGTGCTTAATCTACAGTACTACTCAATCTAGTAGAGATCACAGGATTAAGCAAACCTGCTGGGATCTGTGAATGAAGAGCAGTTAAAGGGATTTACATTAACTACTAAAGAAAAGAACTGTGGTCAAGAAAGATTAAAAGAGTTAAAAATGAGGTTAGGGAAAAGCCAGTGCCACATGAGACTGACTAGACTAGTTCTAGACCATGATGAAGACCTTTCAGTGAACAGTGGAGGTAGAGCACCAAACATCATGGAATAAAGATAGTGACTGTCAAACGCTGCAGAGTAGCAGTAGTGCACTTAAGGCTAGCAGTTAAGAAGCTGACATGATTTTCTAAGAAAAGACTTCCACGTGTAGATCTAAGGAGTCAAAGAGAAGCTAAAATGGGGAGGAGGGGGAGGTTATGGGTAATAATGAGACATTTAATAACTGTTGGTTATTGTTAAAAATCCTGGTATGGTAAGAAATCCCAGGAAAAAAATTATATGCTGCTGCTTTTTAAAAAAACACCTTTATTGAATTATCGTTTGTAACAAAGGCAAACTTACATTTATATAAACGTAATTAAACCCTATTAACAAGATCACATTTACAAATTCTATACATCACATATATTATTCTATATAACAATCTAACCAACATTGCATAAATCATTCAATTATTTCCTTCTCTTAAACTTCATTCCTCCTCCAAAACATTTTTCTGCAAGTGCCATTCCTACAATTTCCATTTTTTTCTATATAATTTACTCTTACATTTTAAAGATCACTCTTCTTGTTCTTTTATCTCTGTTACAATATTCACTACTTCAGGTATGGTTGGTTTAGACTTTGATTTCCACTTTCTGGTAAATATTTTTTTTTGGCAGACACCAGAATTAAACTTAACAAGGTCTTACTATGTCTAGACGATTGAGATCCTGTATTCCAGCTCAAAAAAAAAAAATTTCCTTAGATACACTGATTTAGTTGCCCAGTATCCCTGACAGAGTACTCTGTAGGGAATTTTTAAAGTCTTCAACTCACTGCACCCAGCAAATATATCCTCCTCAGTACCTCTTTCTTCCCCATTACACCTCTTACATTTACCATATACTCAAGGAAAAAATCTTTAGAGTCTGCTTGGGATATAAAAGTACCTATACAAACACTTCCAGGAAAAAATCCAAAATCTTCTAGATTTTGCTGAATATTTGTTTCTTTGTGAATTGCTTATCTAACCTCTCTTCCCAATCTTTTCTGACCTCCTTTAATTGATTCCTATAGTTATTGAGCAATATTTTATATGCCTTACTAATTATCTTATTTAAACAGTAGGTTCTGTTCTAGATTCAGCTAAAAACTCAACACAGTGCAGGTCATTCATTCAGTATTCCCCTATCCCTTTCTCTTTGCCTCTACTCTGATAACAATCCCTAATAGGGAAGGGAATCTCTAGCCTGCAGCCCAGATGTTTTATTGCCCCCTTCCCATGCTATTACCTTTCCCTTTCTGATTATTTGTTTCTAATACCTTGGTTCCTTTTTCAGCTATCTCAGATAATTGCCTATTGTCTGTACCCCTAATTACAGTCATCCCTATCCACATAATCTACTTTCTCCATTCCCATGTTGGCTAAGTTCCTTGTATACTTTCTGCTACTTTAGAAATATAATATTCTCTATCTGTGTATAAAATATCACTCTTATTTCTTGAATTATACCTCTGCTTCATCATCATCCCTTTCTAGTTTGAATTGGAGCTTTCTGCTTGTGTTATGTATAACAGCCTTGACTGTGTAGCTCTGAAATATCCCTTCAGATCAAGTAATCCTAAACCTCCTTGTATTGGAAGGATTAGCTTATTCCCACTTGATGCTAGCCTTCTGAGCCTCCCAGATAAAATCCTTCAACTCTTTATTAATTACTATCCACAACTTCTCCTTTGGTTGATACAAGTATGCCTGATCTGTATATAAAACTAAAGGGACTAAAACCAGTTTACTGCTTATATCTTTCTATCAAAATCCTTAGGCAAGAGTTTCCATTTTCTCAGTTTTTGTATTATCTTTTGCTTAGTCTCGTCCCACATGTGGCTAACTGCCATAACAGAATCATTTTAACCCATACTGCTAAATACTTCAATTTATCATGTTCCTATAAACATGGGTATAGCTGAACCAATTTGTGTGTAGATACATAGTTTACAGTTAAAGCCTTTGTTTTATCTGAATTAATTTTATATCCCAAGAAAAAAAACTGCCTTAGAATGTTCCACAACACTGAGATGTCCTTTTTTTATTTTTTTGGTTCTGTCAGGTACAAAATAATACCACTTGCAAATAAAGCCAACTTTTATCAAATACCATACCAAGTATATCCTTGAATTTCTGAGTCCCTTATTTTCTTTGCCAGTGGTTCTAAATATAACACAAATAACAAGGGGGGAAGAGAACATCCCTGCCTGGTTCCTCTGCTCAGAACAATTTATCAGACAGGAAAACCTCCCACTTTAGTTTTTGTCTCCAGTACCTCATATATCCTTCTAATTAACCCTGTTGTTGTATCAGGGAATGCAAATGCTTCCATTGCCCTACAAATAGAATTCCAGCTTACTTTGTTGAATGCTTTCTCTGCATCAAGACCCACCTAAAATAGTGATATTTTCTTATATTCTGCTTCTTTCTCAATTACCGTTGTTCTATTAATGTGATCAAATATTTGTCTCCCCTCTACAAAACCACACTGATCTATATCTATCAATTTTAGCAACACCTTTGCCATTCTTTTAGCCATTACATACAATTGAATTGGGCCTGTATGAAGCTGGATCTGTTCTGTCCTTACCTTCTTTAGGCAATACAGTCACCACAGCTTTTTTCCAGGATGTTGGTGCTTTCCATCCTTTTAAAATGCTTTTAAACAAATTTCCAAATCTTTATCACTTTCTTCCTTCCTAGCTTCCAAACTTCAGCTGAATACTATCTGTTCCTGGAGACATTCCTATCTTAACTTTTAATTTTTGACTTTCATCTGCCTCCAAGCTTAGCATATTTAAGTCTTCCATAATTATTTCCATTTGTGCTTTTTATGATTTTCCAACTTCTATGCTTTATAAAAATGTTCATAAAATTCCTGAAATGTCTCTAATACCTCAACAGGATCTCTAGTTATTTTACTTGTTATAGGCTCCCTAAGTTTGGCAACAACCTTTCCTAATTTCTGTTGCCTAGGTCATTGTGCTAAAAGGTTTTGTGCTCTGTAGTTATTATCAAAAAACAGTTGCTTAATAGCAATCTTTCTAAACTCATGCATATTATCCAGGAACTCCATTATTTTCTATTTAGCACTCTGCAATTATGCCTCTTCTTGTTCTGTGAGATTTCCCTTATTTTGTAAAGCTTTAACCTTTGTCAGCCTATCTAAATAATTATTGTTACTTCTTAACCATATCTCTTTTTCTTCTATTTCTATCCTGTTTTTATACTCCACTTTCATTTTATCCCACTCACTCCCTATAACTTCTGCAGTACTTTCTATCTTATATAATAACTCCCAAATAATTTCCACTACCCATTCCTTAAATTCATGTCTTTTTAACAGGTAGGTAGGGGAGTGTCAATGCTCATCTTTACTTCATTACCCTACATATTTATCTTAGTAAGTATTGGTGCATGATCTAGAATAGTTATTGGATGTATGTCAAAGTTCTCAATTAAATCAACGTTCCTCTGGAATATAATTTCTGCTTAGTCTAGCCCAGTTATTGTACCTTGGGGAAAATTTATTAATTTGGGGATAATTTGTAAATTCTCTCTCAGTCATTATTATTGAATTCACGCCTTCTATACCAAAATATGTTTTTATAAATCTCCTCAGAAATCTTCCTCTTTTGATATATTTTCCCTTCTAGGCCCCCTGATGCATGCTCATTGTTTCAAATCAAATTCCAATCCCAGCTACAAGTAATATTCCCAGCTAAAAGCTAATTATTTCTCCCAAAACTTTTTCAAGCTCCCGAATAGCAGTTTCAGGTGAAATATACATACATGCCAGCATAATCCTCATCCCTTGACAGTAGCCCATTACTACCACAAATCTGCCATTATTATATTTTTCCCTCTTCTATCACTATTGGAGCTCCTCTAACAACTAATATAAGTACTCCTGCTTTCCTTTGTCCCTGATATTCTAGTGAATATCTATCCTGAAATCCTTTCTTTATCAAAATTACATGCTCGTTTCATACCTCTCAACCTCTTAGCTCAAGAAATCTGGACAAAACCAAACATAATGGGTGGGGAGGCACAAAAATAGGGATAGATTTTAATTATTGGTTTTATGAACTTAGAATGTTGTTAGAATAAAAGGTGTTGTGTTAGCATACATTTTCTGAAGGTTATAAACTCTGAAACTCCAATGTTTATTATTTAGTGACTACAGTCCTGTCAGAAAACCACAAATTGTATGAGGAGCAGACCAAAACTATGAGGCAATAATCTGGACATTCTTTGAAAGTCTGGACAGTTGGGAGGTATGGCTAGTTCTTTCCAGATGTGTCCCCTGTAGCATTGGTATGTGCACTCTGCATGTTTTCTTCTTCTTCTCCTTTCAGCTGCTCCTGTTAGGGGTTGCCACAGCAGATCAATGGTCTGCAGAATGAAGGGCAGTAGAGTTTTATGTTGTTGAGTTGCCAGCCTGGTTCCCAAACTTCCTCAGAAGGCACACACACCTATACCTAGGGGCAATTGCACTCTATATTTTTTAATATAATTAAATATTCTTTCCTTTTTTGTCTGCACCTGTTAGACTATTCACATTCCAAAATAACATGGAAAGTGCTACCATTATAATAAGAAATCATTGTTCCTACCTATTCTATATGACTGCCTTTTTAAATGTCTATTTCCAGCTTTTGTGATACATACACTCTCTGATGTTTTGCAGATTAATCCTTTATACAGTTTTTTCTTATCATCAATGTTGGAACCTATGTTCCAAATAGACAGCTGCAAAAACAGGCCTTAAGTAACCTTAAATTGAGGTTATCCATGCTAAGGCCCATGTTAGTGTCTGTGTTTCTAGTTATAGAAATTGGTATCTGTTCTTTTTTTATCTTTACTCCCCTCTCAGATGTGAAAATCAACTTGCATACTTTCAAAAAAAAAAAACTTTTAGCATTAAAGCATTAAACTGCTGTTCTGTCTTTTTATTGCCCCATTATCAGCTTGTCTCCATGGAAACAGGAGAGAAATGTAGTCCTCAGCTGCAGGCTTCAAAAGACAAGCCAAAACATTTATTGTTAAATGAAAATGTTTAATTTTATTCCATGTTCTCTTATTTACTTGTTTCCACATAGAACTTGTTATTAGATTAAGCCAAGGATCTTAATTCATAGGTTCATAGGTTTATAGGTAGGTACTAGGCTATCGGCCCAAGGGCCTACATAAGCCTAGCCAACAAGTTTCCCTGGCTTATGCCACCCAAGAAAGTTATTTTCCTGTGCCACTGTCAAGCAGAGACACAGAAGTGATCCCCGGGGTGTATTTCCTATTTCCCATCCACTCATCAAGATTTTTTTTGAAGAGTGCTAATGAAGAACTTTGCTTGACATAGATGGGTAGCCTGTTCCAGAGTATGAAAAGTCTCTGGGACAGGAATCTATCCCTCCAGCATGTCCTGTATATTGTGGTAACAAGGTTCAGGTCCCTAGAATCTGTAGCTTGGAGGGATTGGGATTTCCTTAGGTGCAGCATGTCCAACAGCTCTGGGTTTGACATAGCTTTATATGTTAGGCAGAGATCACCTCAGAGTGAGAGTAAGTCATCAGACAGTCATCTATGCAAAAGTAAGCAAAGACATATCAGCTCTACATATATTATGATCCCCCCACCTCAACAAACTGACATTACAGCCTATTAACTTAAATATTCTTTTATTTAGCCTTTTTTTCTCTTTTTGTATTGTAATGCTTACATTTCTTAACACTAAAAAAGAAGAAACAGAAAAAAGCATGTTTACTTCAGTATCTTTATCAATACAAGAACAACTAAAAATGCTTAACTGTAAAACATACAATGTATAATGTGAATGATTTCATAGAAATACTGTTAAAAACAGACATAGTTTTACTTATAGTTACCTTTTTCCTTCCCCCTTCCCTCCCCTTTCCTCAATATTCTTACAAACATTAATTACATAAAGTGAGACAAATGATTTTCAGTTCCCCACAAGTTTAATAAAGTCAATCAAAGTCCACTCTTTTTACTTTCACTTATATAGCCATTTCACAAATATGACTGATGCTTATATCACATTTAGTAACTAATTTCTGTGTTGCTTTTTGTTCATTTGCCAACTTTAGATTCCAGTCCGATTCCAAAGTACTCCTGATTCTTCTAGTCACCTCCTGTGCTTTTTCTCTGTCTCCCAATCATTTTCCTTTGGAATAGTAGAAAAGGTTTCACTGGCAAAGTCTCTCCATGTGCTCTTTTATCATATGAATGAGAACCAGAGCCCCCTTCTGTTTGACATCTCACTTCTTATTGGACAAATGTTTGTACTTCATCCTTAGCATGTTCTGAGTCAAAAAATGACTTTGATCCTCCAGAAGAAAATATTCAAAAGACAGATAGATACACCAGCTTGAATCTCACACCTGCCTCTTGACATTCACTGAATGCTGGAATAAATTTGCTTTTCTTCTGCTTGTGTACAGTGAAGAATCATATCATTTTCCACAAACACCTATGGTCTTCAAATTTTAATACTTTGCCCTTTTGCCACAGTTTTGTCAGAACCATTTCTGATGGTAGGTTTGCATCTTTACTAATACAGGTTTCGGCTTCTTTCACGTGGGCAGATTTGGAGCATACACACAATATGCCCTTTCAATTAACAGTTCCTTCTTTGGAATACCAGTGTAGTTGCTTATTTGAGCCTTCATAAAATTAATACAGTCTGCTCCTTCTAGTTTCTTTGGTACAGCAAAAATATCAGATTTCCCCTACTTGCTCTTGTTCTCTACCATTTTTTGAAACATCTCTTCTTGAACAGTATCATAAGAACAAAAGGCAGTCCAGCATCAGTGGATAATGCAGATATTTAATGAATAAAAAACAGTATGAGCGCTTTTGTCTCCGAAACCTGAGGAGGTCTCTGTTTTCTGAGATGAAAGTGCTCATACTGTTTTTTATTCATTAAATATTTGCATTATCTGCTGATGCTGAACTGCCTTTTCTTCTTATTTTCTATGTTTTGGGTTGTGACAATGCACGTTTTGTGATTTTCCTGAACAGTAGCATACCCAGCCAGCCTTTTCTTCATTTTGACTTGATTTTTGCAGTTTTATCAGCTATTCTGAATGCCTGTTTAAAGCTTCTTCCATTTTTTCTCCAGCCTTGTATTATTTGAGTTGATGTACTCTTTCAGTGTTTCATTTATTTGAATCAGCTCTGAGCACATCTGACTTATTTTCCTCTAGATTACAGGAAGCCATGTCTTGCACCAAAGCTGGAGCTTGAACTGCTTTTTGCTGAACAGCTGCAGGATTATCCCCAGTCAATGTTTTCTCTTCACCTATTCTAACTGATTTTCTTGCAAGCTCTTTTAATTTCTTCTTTGCTGGTGTCCAGGCAGTATACTTACTAGCCAGTAACTGAATTTACTAAAAGTTAATGAGTTCTTGCCCCTGTTAATCAGTCTGCAGCTACATTGGAAAGTCATATATGATTTTGCTTTTATACTTGGGGTAAATGGGGCTGGCAGGCAGGGAGATTCAAGACTGACTTCAAAAGGCTTGAACTAAAACTGATGTATTATCCCAATGAAGCATAGTAATCCTTAAATGATCTGTTCACTCAGACGGAACCCCAGATTGCAGAGTTCATCAATTTGAGTGGAAGGTGGAATGAAATATTACTAATAAGGGAGCTGAAAGTTCTGTCCTATAGAGAAATTGTTTATGAAAACAGGAGAAGGGAACAACTGTCCAGTCAGAGAACAAAAAAGCTGCACCAATCAGGTGCTGACTGAATAGAGGGAAGGAATAACTTTTCTGGTTCAGGGGGCTTGCCATCCAATCAGATAAGGAAAAATCACTCCAATCATGATTTGTCCTTGTGAATACACTTCCAGTCGTTGTGGTGGATTTTAAGTTAGAACAATGTGAAAACTGGTTAATCTTTGTTTGATAGCCCCTGGACATTATCTGTTAAGAAAATCATCTAATCTGATTGTTAAGAAAAATGCAAATTAAACACCAATATAGTCCAATCAAATGGAGTCCTTGGCATAAGACATCTAAATAATTACAATTTATGTTACACTATCAGAGCAACAACATGTTGCTTTTTGGTTGAACTACCCTGTCTCTTTCTGACTACTGTAACTGCTTGTATCTATGATTCTCTAATAAAGCGCTTGACTGATGACCAATAGTACACAACACCTTAGTCTGGACACTTAAAGGTCCTCCTAATTACTTGCATATTATTCCAGTTCTGTAGAAAATGCTCTGAGTTCCAATTCATTATGAATAACCTTCAACAATGTAATCTTAGTATATCTTGTCCTGCACAAGCTTGGTTCCTTATCTGAAGGAGCTTCTGCTCCCTTATAGCCAATCAAACCCTTGCACTCTTCTTCTTTGAAGTTGTTGTCGGTTTGCACAGAGCAAATTGAGACATCTAGTGCCTCTAAGACTTCCACCATCAGTGGGTTAGGGAGTCATTCACATTATCAAGCTTTAAGAGGTCCCCAAAAACACAGCTTATGACACGTCACAACTTTTATTGCCTTAATGCACCTTATTTTGTTAACATCTATTTATTCTTGCTATTTTTTTATTTTGATTTAATTTTATTTATTGTTTGTTGCTTGGTTACGAGCACCATAATAAAACTGAATTTGAGCATCATCACCTGTGTGTATGTTCTGTCATTACAACCCAGACTGAAACAACTTCCTA
Organism: Protopterus annectens; assembly: GCF_019279795.1. NCBI lineage: Eukaryota > Metazoa > Chordata > Ceratodontiformes > Protopteridae > Protopterus > Protopterus annectens. The sequence continues at coordinate 1,497,351,811 of NC_056731.1, read as the reverse complement.
TATTACTGTCATAGACATGAACAGGTAGCTTACTGAATCATTGGTAAATAAACCAGACTACAATTTATCCTTCTGTGCTTTGATTTTTATGTTTTTTCCTGTATGTTTACAGATGAGCTGGTCACAGTCCACTGTTCTTGCTGAGTACTATCCTTGACGATGGTAGTAGCACTACATACATTTTCCACATTATTGAATTCCACGTGTCTATCTGTTTTAAATAGTGGCACTTTTTTAATTAAAAAAAAAAATCATAATTTCTAAAGGATGTAATGTAAGGCTTTTTCTCACGGAAGAATACAACTGCAACTCCAGGATAAAAAACATAAAATTTGAAAAATATAGATACAACATATCATAAGATTGAACCAAATGTTACACTGTCATTTTATAGTCACTCAGTTTAGATTTTTTAAACAAAACTTTAATACTGCTATTTTGAAATGACTTAGTCAATAAATCAGTCAATCTGTGTCACACCTTATGCTAGAGCTTTTTATAACTAGTTTTGAAATTCTTTTACATTTTTCTCACCTCAAATCAGTCAATCTGTGTCACACCTTATGCTAGAGCTTTTTATAACTAGTTTTGAAATTCTTTTACATTTTTCTCACCTCTGACAGTTCTGTGTCCTGTAACTCCCATGAACTCTATGAGACTATGCAATTATTTTCTACTATTGTGTCATTTTGAATCAGGTGTTAATAGTTGTTTATTACATAATGCAGGAGTGTTTCAGTCCCACTGTCAGATTAGTGCAAGCTACTCTTACAAGTAATAGATGTACAAGAGTCCTTGTAATAGATCAGTATGGAACATGGACCCCAGGGCTTAGGTTCCCATGGCTGCTGCAAAGCAGGCTTTGCCTCTAAAGTTTACATAGACAAGCACTATATTGTGTTTCCCATTCATAACTATGCTACATACTGAAATGTCACAACATTCAGGAAAAGTCTAATCATTCTACTGAATAATCTGTTTGAGAAAAATGTTATTCATAAAAATCAGAATGCAAGCACAAGGAAAGGAGTCAACTTTACCTCACTTACCACCACTTTCAGTTACATTGCAATGGCATTATAGTGGGATTTATATACAGTGCTCAAGTTGCTGTGCTTTCAAAAGCTGCAGACAAGAATGATTGTAATGTGGACTATGAAATCATGTGCTTTTCATTTCACAACACAAAGTGCTATTTTAGGTTAAGCGTGGAGAGTTTAATAAATGCAGGTCACCTATGGTTGGTTCAGTCATTTTCAATGTCAGCACAAAGAGCACCAATAAAGAAGGCAATGCACATCCTTGCTTCATTGTTATGTTTCATCTTGAGGTATCATCTTTGGGTAGTTTACAAAATTCACAGAATTATGTTTTAGTCCGGTGCTACCAGTCTGATGTCTGCTCATGGTTTGGCATAATTAACAATGGAAATGGTAAATACGATGGGGACTTTATATATAGCCCAGGTTACATCTTGATGATGCAGTTTAGATTCATTGTCTCATAAGTTTGGGGAACAAGATTATGGCATATTTAGCAGTTGGCAGCTTAATGCTCCAGATCCTCAGATCCTAAGAAGGAAGTTAAAGGTATCTATGTAATTCCTTCTTGAAGCTATAAACTGATGGGCTAAATTCAATTGATGGAGGGGTATTATTTTACACGCATACAGGCAAACAAATCTTTGAGTTAGTACATTGTCATAGTACATATGATATTAATTTTGACTGCGACCATGCAACTTCTTGTGTGCGGGACTCCAGGACAGTATTCTAAGCAAATTGTTCAAAAGTAAGGAAGTCACTTAATGCTCTGTATATCAGGGCCAGATCTCCTTCAAGAAGGTGATAAGATGCAGGGGGAGAGACAGAGAGAGAGTGTGTTGTTGTAGTCTTTGGCAATGAAACTTTAAAGCCCATTGAGCCCCTTTAGGAGGAATCACTGGGTGCCATTTCCAACTGCACCAGATAGCATGCCAGTAGGTCTCAGAACATGATGCAGTATTATATAACTAGATTGATAACAGTTGCATACAATGTGACAGTTACTTCTCTGGCATGGCTGTTGACGCTGCGGAGGATCAGGTGGGCAACACAATATGTTTTGCAGATGGTAGTGCCAAATGGGTATCAAATTAAAGGTCATTGACAGCAAGTGCACCTGGGTCTTTCAATATGTTGCCAAAATTTAGTTGTTGCTCACCAATAGCATATAAAGCTTGTGGGGTGGGGAGTGGCAAATACCAGAATATAATTTTTTTGACACACAGAGTCATTGTACGAAATAACATATTTGAGAAAAATGTTTCAGTTACATTGCAAGGTCTTTCATACTACACCATTTATGTCTTATGTCAGGTACTATCTGAAGGGATCAATGTACGCTCCTTGTTTGGCATCATTGGTTATGGGAATGGTAAATACAATGAGAAGAGTATATATAGTCCAGTTTACAATGCTCTAAAGTTTGCATCCATCTACATATTTGTAGAGCTAGACAGTGGAGTCAGTTCTGACATCTGAAAGAAAGATGCCAAAAAGGAGTACCTCCAAAACAGATCCTTAGAATGGTGAAGATAGGAGCCCTTCTATAAATTGTTCTACATGACCACATAGCTAGTCGCAGACCCAAATTATTATGGCTTTGTTTACCTTTAGAACCCTGAGTTTAAACACGTAGAAAGAAAGAAAGACAATTCCTATTAAGAATAAGCAGTAAATTCAGACAAAAGAGATTCCTTCGACTCCAGTATGACTAAATGTGAATACTTGAACCCTGACTCTGCAGACACAGATATTACTAGCATTCTGAAAGTTATCATTTGGTTTGGGGACTTGTGCAGTCTAATGAGCTTGTCCATTATAAGCGGTGATACAAACCATAAAAAAGGTGCTGAATCTTGCAGTGGCAGTGGGACACGTTTTATTACTGAGTTGCTCATTGATATCCTTCCCTGTGGCTGACCTCTGCTAGCTTCTCTAGTTGCTGTTATTATCATTATAATTATTATTACCATTATTACAGCTCTAGTATTTTATATAGACCACAGATGTCAGCCTCTCAGTTAAAGAAGCCATGTACTTTCAGAATTTTAGCATGTTGTTTCACAGTAAAACTGCTACATTTTCGGTTCAGACTTGGTTTGCTAGAAGGTAAACCTTATCAGACATTTGCAAAATGATAAACAAGTTATAGCTCATCAGCTGCAGAGTAGACATGATTATATTTGTGGCATAGAAAGTTATTAAGGGGTTGTTGGCATTCTCTTCTCTGTCTTTCAACTAATATGTCAATTTATCATTCTGAAGTTTTTTGATTATCCCTGATGGGTAAAAATAAATGAATAAAAAGTTTTTGTTATATGAAAGTTTGTATTCTTTCCACCTTCTTGTGACATGCAGATGTTTGCACATCAGTAAATGACAAGTTTAAAGGTAATGTGTCTGCTTACTGCAGTGTTCTATTTACTCAGCCTGGACATGACTGCTGACTCAGAAAGAATATAATAGACTTGTGATCCAAAAGATAAGTAGACTGATTAATGATACTCCTTTGCAGAGCTCTTTAAAGTCCCTCTTGTGGCATATACAAAGATGAAAAATCTGCAGTTGATCCTTGCTAAGACTGGCAATTACTATTCCAGGAATATATCATACATTAAAGCCTTAATCTTTACAGGCAACCTGCCATCACTATTGCATGCATTTCTTTTGTCTAGTCTTTTTACTGAATACTGTTATTATGACAGTCCAGAGCTACTTCACTGCTTCCTTCTAATACAGAATGTAGTTATCAGTTTCCTGATGGCTTTTCCAAAATATTGTAATCTGACACTTATACAGTATAAAAAAAAAACAAAAGTCCACTAGTGAAACAGCCAGAAACCAAGAAAAACCAAACGTGTTTTTAGCGCTTTCATCCACAATTTAATACGTGAACTTCTTCAGAACAATACACAAAGTTTACCAGTTCCTTAAATACAGCACAATACAGGAAATGACATTACACAACAACAATTAATTCTTCTTCTTCTTTCGGCTTTTTCCCGGTTAGGGGTCGCCACAGCGGATCACCTTGTCCGCACATTGAATGGCAGTGGAGTTTTACGGTGTCGAGTTGCCAGCCCGGCGCCCAACCTTCCACAGAAGGCACACTCACACACACACCTAGGGCCAATTTAGAGTGTCCAATCCACCTGCAGCATGTCTTTGGGATGTGGGAGGAAACCGGAGAACCCGGAGGAAACCCACGCGACCACAGGGAGGACATGCAGACTCCACACAGAAGGCACCCCAGCCGAGGATCGAACCGGAGAACCTCTTGCTGTGACACAACAACAATTAATTACAGATGATTAAATAATTAACCAAAGAAATTTTGTGTAAAAAATATTGTTGTAATAAAAATATGTGTAAAAATGAATATAAATATACACATATGTATATATATGTCTGTACAAATATGTAAGTTGTACACAAACATACACACACATATATATATATATATATATATATATATATATATATATATATATATATATATATGTATGTATGTTAAATATGTACTTATATATATATCTACCTATACATTAAAAAACACTTTAAATTAATAGATTCATTAAGACCAGGCGGCCTGTCTGCCCCTAATACAAGTTGCCACAGTACAGTATAGTTTGCACAGTCTGATATTAAAAGAGATCCCCCATGAAGGTGGGACTTGCTACCCTTAAAACATTACACACGGCAGGCCTAGACTGATAGGAAGAATTACTAATGTCTGATCATTTCTACAGGTCTTTCCAGTGTACCGAAGATGGTTGCCTAGTTTTATAGGATCCAATTAAAAACACCTGCTCTCTGCCTAAGGGGTCACTTCGCTAACAATGAATAATTTGCAATTGGGTCTCATATGTAATTCAGTGGGTAGGCCACTAGTTAAGTAGTACAGTGGCTGAGTGGTGGGTTTACCTGTCTATTTCAAAATGTTTATCACTGATGTTCCACAGGGCTCTGAGTTAAGAATCTCATCCGAAGGATGAATATGTGTGCATAGGTGTGTGCATGTGTATGTATATACATATATCTATATATATATATATATATATATATATATATACATATATATATATATATATCTATATATATATATATATATATATATATATATATATATATATAGGGTCCCTATTAAGTCAGCGAACACTTGAAATTGCGAACGCTGCTTAATCAAACTTATTTCAGCGAAATGGCAAAATTCCGAAAGCACAGAACAGCGATTTTTTTCCTAGGGAAAAAAAAATCACTGGGCCATTTTTGGGACTTTGCCATTTCCTACACTGTGGTGCGATCTTGGAGTTGGTATATTTAAGTGGGGGGGGGGGTTGTGGGGGTAGAACCCCCCCATTTTATTTTGTGTGTTTTTTTTTTTTTAATGGATCAACCCTGGGGAAAAAAATCGTTGATCCGTTTTCTTCGGTATTTTGTCTTTTCATGGAATTTGGGTCGATTATATAGCGTTCGCAATGTTGAGCATTCGCTTATATAATATAGACCCATATACATATATATGTATATATATATATATATATATATATATATATATATATATATGAGAGTCTCCTTCTGTTTGTCAATAGCACACTTCATCGACAAATAGAAGACTGAGCCCACCTCCACAAAAGTGCAGTACATCGAAAGTGCACTTTCGCGAAAGCCGATTCACCAAATTGCGTTACAGTGGGGATAAGGGAATATATCTTTTTCCCCACTGTAATGCGATCTCGAAGTTACTATATTTAAGTAGGGGGGTGTGGGGGTGCAGACCCCCACATGGGGGGTGCATAAATGTGGTTTAGTGTTTTGTGTTTATTGTATTTTATTTTTTTTTATAGTTTTTGTTTCGATAGTTGTGTTTCGCAAAAGTGCATTTTTGACAAAGTGCACTTTCACAAAACTGAGTTGGTAGGTTTATGTTTCGATGGAAAGTAAATTCGATGGATCAGCATACCTCCATATATATATATATATGTGTGTATGTGTGTGTGTGTGTGTGTGTGTGTGTGTGTGTGTGTGTGTGTGTGTGTGTGTGTGTGTGTGTGTGTGCATGTGTGTGTCTGTGTGTCTCCACATCTAAACTAAAAAAATATCGACAGGAAAAAATATCTAAACACAAAATAGCTACAAAATCAAAGTTATATCAGGGAAGGGCTTATGCACTTTCCCTACTGTTGTGTGACCTTAGAGTAGCCATATATATAATTAACGGGGGGGAGGTGTAAGGGGTGCAGGGGGGCTTGTCCCCATGTAAAAAAATTAGTCTTGGATGTAGATATATTTTATTTTGTCAATATTTTGGGTTTAGATATTTTTGACTTTAGGTATTTTACTTTCAATATTTTTCTATCGCTATTATACTGTTTAGATTTTATATATATATATATATATATATATATATATATATATATATATCTGTCTATATTACCAGAGCAAAACTCCTTTTGAGCGAATACCAAAACATGAATTGCGCAAACAGCTTGAATACCGAATGCAGTAAACCACAAAATTTTAAATCTCGAACTGTCATAGTTGGCCAACCCCACCACCCGCTACATACTACCTACCCAAACAAAATAAATAAACCACATACATACACTAACCAAACCCTACTTCTAACCCTAAAGTAAAGCACCAAAACCCTACTTCTAACCCTATACTAAACCCCACATGCACAACTATCTATGCACTATCCTTAAACCCTCCCTAACCCTAAGGTCCGTAACTACTGCACACGTCCCCTCCGAAAATATAAACAAACAAAATAAATAATCCACATAGATACATTTACCAAAACCCTACTCCCAACCCTACACTAAATCTTACATACATTAACTATCTATGCACTTACCTTAACCCGCACCCTAACCCTAAGGCCCATAACTATCGCACACTTACCTTATAGAGCTATACCACAGATGGGCCAACCATGGTAATTTGACATTTCCAAATTCACAGTTTTGGCCGTTCGCTGTAATGTCGGTTTGCGCAATACGTGTCGACATTTATGGATTCACTTAAACGGACTTTTGCTCTCGTAATAGGGAACCTATACATAATATATATATATATATATATATATATATATATATATATATATATATATATATATATATATATATAAATCACTCATATGATTGATTACTAGAGTGTGACTGTCTGGCCTTTCCTCAGAATTTTGACTTGGCGATCTCCCAGGGATTTCCTCGTCCATTTGCTGTGGTGATGCTACTTCTGAGTTGGTATATATAAGTAGTATAGGTGTGAGGGTGCAGCCCCCCCCTCGCACATGGAGGTGCAGGGGGCTTTTCCTGTCAAAGCAAACACATTTTTCCTTTTATTTTTACATTTCGGAGTACTGTTCACATTTCTGGATTTTCCCCATTTGTGATCTCTGTTTTGTGACTCAGTCACAATTGAGTTGAAGTCTTGTCAGACCCCTGGGTCTATATTGTTGCAATAATATCACAACATAGTAAAGTTATATATGTTGACTACATGACCATGAAAAGTAAGCTATGCTTAAGTAAAAACTACTAAACATATTAAACTCAAATTACACAAGTATTTTTCTGTAGGTGCAAGTCTAGTGCACTCCACCCATTTATATTATGAACATCAAACTAAAACTTCAAATAGGAACAAACTAAGCAAAAAACAAAAGATGGCATGAATGAGATAACCACCACTTTTAATATAAGCGCTTTCGTTCAAACAATGTACTTCTTCAGAAGAAGTACATGTCATTGTTTGTACGAAAGCGCTTACATTAAAAGTGGTGGTTATCTCATTCGTGCCATCTTTTATATTATAAACAGCAGATAGCATCCTTTGATGCTGGAAGAGCAAATGACTGTGAGGTATATTCCCTCCTGATGTGAGTGCATTCATTTTTCCATTACCGACACTGCAGTGCAGCATGGGGGGGTCATTCACTCCTGAGTATACCATTCTTTGGATGAGATGGTAAGACAAGGTCCCATCTGCTGCCCATGTGGTAGCTCAGGTGGATGTAAAAGATCCCACAGCAGTTACCAAAAAGAGTAGGTGTCCTTTATTTACATTCTGTACAGTCTTACTTATTTCATAATTACTTAATAGCACCCATCAAATTTGCATTGTTTCCTGTATATTATTCCTATCAACTTGATCCCCACTCCTTCGCAGGAAGGAGAAGATTAGAGACTGTATTGTCTAGTTGTGGCAATGGACAATGGAGTCGAGCTTAGGACCAGTTGGAAGCCATAGGTAAACTTGGCAGAGATGTATAAGCTCTGTTACAGCTAAAGACTTCATTTTAGTTCCTCTGTGCCGGAAGTGTTTAGAGTTAAATTAGTTGCATCTCAGGAGTGAAGATAGGGATTTGTGGATTATGCTAAAGGAAAAGATAACATAAACTGACAGAAAAACACAGGAAATGTACGTGGACTATGGCTGGGAAATAGTACTATGTAATGCAAGGACTGCAGGCAAGAAGATGAGGAAGTGAATGCAGTTATGCAAGAGGAGAGAGTGGGCATCGCTGGTAAAGCAGAAATATGAGCTAGTGAAATGAGGACACGTTATGAGAGATTCCTGAGAATATGTAAAAATGACAGACAGGAAATAAATGGAGGCACACTAACTATCTACATAAAGGAGGGCCTCAAATTCGGGGCACAGAGGATGAGGATGGGAACACCACACCATAAAGGGGCTGAGAGAGCAGATATGATGTAAGCATACAGTAAGCACCCTGGGTGTTTAGGTAGATGAATGGAAAGTGTTAGTGGATCAGCAGGCTGTGTCAGACCCAGACATATCAAGAATGGAGGATGCTAGACTTGAGAAAGAGCAAAGGTGTGGTAGGAGGAAGAGGATTATACTGACAGAGAATAAGAATCTGCCAGAAGGATGAAGTATTCTGAGATCCATGGAACAGAGGAAGTGAGATATAAATGAACCATGAGGGAGTTCAGAAATTTGTTGTGGGACTGCACCAGAAATTCTTGATGTGTACTAACCAAGGCTAAGGAAATCAGGATGTTCTATGAAGTGACCATTACCTAACAATGATCACACAAACGAGTGGTTTGAAATTAGGAGAATAAGAAAGGAAGACGAGATGGTAGTGTGGGATGTAAGGGTAATGCTGAGCAGGGACAGACGATCAAAGAAGACTTGGTGTCCTGAGGTGAACTGAGTGAGCAAACAAGCTATGGGAGTGGGTTTATGGAAAAGGTTTGTAGAAAAGGCAAAAAGGTAAAAAAAAGAAGAAAAACAACAAAGTTACATAGAAATAAGAATTTATTAATTAGAGCAAAAGACAGGGCATACATGTGATAGAATGGAGGGGGTAGGAAAGTGAAGGAGGCTCAGTTCAAGGGTTTCTATTACAATTGTGAGACTAAAATCTCCGAGCCCTGCATGAATGAATAATAAATTAAGACTTCATTACAATAACAGCAGTTTACAAAACTTAGTGTTACACTTATAGAGGACTTTCCATGGTCCAAATCTCCTTGTGTATCCCAGTGTGATAACTGCACAGTCAAACTGCTGCTAATTAATATATCACATTTGATTTTGAATATATTTTCTCTTTTATTGCTGTGGTCAGACCCACTATTTCTGGGATCATAAATATGGTCCTTAGCATTAAAGCAAGAATCCAACTGCAAGGAGGTGAGAATAACAAAATGTGCAGGATGAAAAGAAATAAGGGGAATGGGTAAAAGAGAACACAAGTATTTTAGGTATATTGTATGGATGGATGGAAAAAAAATGACAGGAGATAAAATCAATAAAACCACCAAAGAAGAAACCGCTAGATAAAATCAGAACCTTTATAGCACAGAGAACAAATTATGTGCCATTGTTAGCACTTCTGTCTTCAAAATGACTTCATCATCTCTTTGTCTTTGCACAAATATTGGCGAGGTTATTGGAATCTGCTATTCATGTCTACATTTATTTATTTATCTCTATCTATCTATATATCTATCTATTTATATATCTATCTGTCTGTCTGTCTGTCTGTCTGTCTATCTAGCTGTCTGTCTTTGTTTACTGGTAAAGTCCATCTGTGATAAAACTCCATGTGTACGGCGCAGTGGTGCAGCGGTAGAGTTGTCACCTCACAGCAAGAGGTTCTCTGGTTTGACTCTCAGCTGGAGTGCCTTCTGTGCGGAATCTGCATATCCTCCCTGCATTTGTATGGGTTTCCTCTGGGTGCTCAGGTTTACTCCCACATTACAAAGACATGCATCTGGAGCATTTCTCCCCAGGCCTCCGCTGAAAATTGGCTTTGTTCCAAGTTGGACTTTCCCAGTTAACAAATGTTAAATAAAAAAATAAACCCTTTTCTCAGTAGAGACCCACGGAGAAAAGTTCTACATTACACACCAGTTTGGACATATACATAAAATACAGTTACATGATTATTTATTTTATTTATTTATTTTACATTTGTTAACCAGGTTAGTCGAACTGAGCAGTTATAGCCCATTTTCAGTGGAGACCCAAGGAGAAAAGCTCCAACAAATTAATAAATACATAGTAGCAACAATAGGCTTAAACAGCAAGCAAATACAATATAAGAAAAATAATAACAAGAAACAGTGAACAAACACTAAATACAGCATATGTTTGATAGAGTGTAAACCTTACATAAAGAGATGAGTAACTTTTTGGAGGTATATGTCTCAGAAAAGGCAATAAAAAGAAGAGCGATATGGATTACACAATAACCAGACAGGAATTTCAGTGGTTAGATAAATTTGACTAAAAAAGAATTTTAAGGTCAAGTTCCCTAAACTAGCAACGCTAGTAGGCATTCCTAAGATACATAAAAGTGTTAGTAACCCCCCCCCTTTTGACCTATTATATCTGGGAGTCATTCTAAAACTTTCCCAATAGGGCAAGCCATAGATATGTGGTTAAAGCATTTATATGCTAAGATACCACACATGGTAAAGGATTCTTGGGAATTCTTAAGTAAATATTCAACAGATGGATGGAAAGAGGGACTTATGTTTGTGACCATTGATGTGATAGACCTCTTTTCCTGCATTCCGAAAGAAGCTGGTTTGGATGCATTATGCAATAGTATTAGAAAACATACTATAATGGACTGGGACACTACATGTCTAATTATGTAATGTATGTCAATAGTGCTTGATAACAATTTCATATATTTTGAGGGTGAACACTTCTGTCAAACTAGAGCTGTTGCAATGAGGGCAGCTTGTGCCCCCATTTTTGCGAATTTGGTCATGTTAGACTGGGAAGATATGGTTCTGTTTCCTAGTATGTACTATAAGTGTATCAAGCACTATTCTAGATTTCTTGATGACATATATATCCTTTGGGATGGCAGCATTGAACAATTAGAAGGGTTTATCATTTTTTTAAACACAAGTAGTGATTACCTTAAATTTACACACTCTTCCAGTAATGAAGGTATAGCCTACTTGGACACTTATATATCTAGCCAAGAAAGGGGATTTAAATCTCGTATCTACCGTAAAAATACCTTCTCTAATGATTACCTTGAATACACCAGTTATCATCCAGAAAAGGTAAAATACAACATATTTAAAGGGCAATGCATACATGCAGCACGAATGACATCTCAATATGATGATATGATAGATGAAATGGATTATATAACAAGTTTGTTCAAGGAGAGGGGTTACAAGGTAGACATGATGAATAACGTGAGGCAGTATGTTATACAGGAATGGGGGTTGAATTATAAACCATTATTGGGTTCACATCTTGTTGGTAATTCTACCCAAATAATTGGACGAAGGGACGATCAAGTAAGTGATAAACACCAACGTTCATGTATCCTCAAGTACTGTCCAGAGGTAGGGCAAGTAAAACGTATATTGAACAAATATTGGAATCTAATGTTGGTGGATCAGGCCCTTTCTGATATAATTGGAGAGAAACCAAATTTTGTATATAAGATGGGTAGGAACATAAAGAGTTATTTGGAACATCACAAACATGTATCAATAGTTAAGGGTGTTAATATAAACAGCAGACACACTAAAAATGTGGGTGCTGTAATCAATGTTCATATATACTAGAGGAGGAATCCATTCTAATAGAGAATGGGTTAAATATCATAGTTAAGCTCCAACAGGGTAATTGTAACACCAAAATGGTTATATATTTGGCTAAGTGTACCCAATGTGCATGTTTTATATAGGAAAAATGGAGAGATGCTTTAGGAAACGTATCTATGACCATACATACAGCATCAGAAGGAAGGACACCAATAATGCCCTATATAGGCACATATAAAAACAAGGAGAGTCTCATGATTTTAAGTTTGCCATTTTAGAAACTATTGGGATGGATCCCAGGGGAGGTGATTACAAAACCCTCCTCGGGTATAAAGAAGTGTGGTGGCAACTTCTAACTGATGCTTCTACACCACCTGGTCTTAATGACCACATCTCTAGTAAACCCATCCTGGCTATAAAATAAGACGTGCAATAACATACTAGATGAAGGACAAAGATTACAGTTTACATTCACATTTGCAGATGCATAATTTAATTTAAGGGTAATACAGCAAAAAAAAATATTATTTAGTGACTAAGGGTGTTATTAGTGTCATTTAAGCAAGACCATATTATTTGTAATTATAACACTTCATATTATACATTACATTTATATATTACTTTCATTTCATAGGTATATTATCAATTTATATGAATATTTATTTTTTATATTAAGTAGGGTGCAGATTTTTACTAATTTATTCATATATATGCATCAGCTTTTCATCGGAAATTATATGTAATTTTATTGATTAACATTCATACATTTCATACTAAATTTATGCATAAGGAATTATAAGAATAATTAATTGCATATTTTTAATTAATGCATATAACAAGAGTTTTATTAATTTTGTTTTTATGGTTTACGGAAATATATTGGAGCAATTAGTTGTATATGTATGACAGATATAATGCTTTTATTGGTTGAACATTTTTATCAAGTGTATGTCTCTTTAAAGAAATAATGTTTGATGCCAAGTTTTGAATTTAAGCACCAGCATATAGTAATCATTACGTTCTGATGAAGCCCACTTTCAACTGGGTGAAGGCGCTTAATGTTTTGTGTTTTTAAATGTAATAAAGTCTTCTCATATATCGGAGTATCCTTGTCACTTATTGGTGATATCTAGGCATTTTGGACAATTTCTACAGTGGTTTATTAGTTTGTGGTTTATTCTGGATTTGCACAAATATTGGCGAGGTTATTGGAATCTGCCATTCATGTCTACATTTATTTATTTATCTCTATCTATCTATCTATCTATCTATCTATCTATCTATCTATCTATCTATCTATCTGTCTTTGTTTACTGGTAAAGTCCATCTCTGATAAAACCCCACGTGTACGACGCAGTGGTGCAGTGGTAGAGCTGTCACCTCACAGCGAGAGGTTCTCTGGTTCAATTCTCAGCTGGAGTGCCTTCTGTGCGGAGTCTGCATATCCTCCCTGCATTCGTATGGGTTTCCTCCAGGTGCTCTGGTTTCCTCCCATATTACAAAGACATGCGTCTGGAGCATTTCTCCCCAGACCTCCGCTGAAAATTGGCTTTGTTCCAAGTTGGACTTTCCCAGTTAACAAATGTTAAATAAAAAAATAAACCCTTTTCTCAACAGAGACCCAGGGAGAAAAGTTCCACATTAAACACCAGTTTGGACATATGCATAAAATACAGTTACGTGATTATTTATTTTATTTATTTATTTTACATTTGTTAATCGGGTTAGTCCAACTGAGCTGTTATAGCCCATTTTCAGTGGAGACCCAAGGAGAAAAGCTCCAACAAATTAATAAATACATAGTAGCAACAATAGGCTTAAACAGCAAGCAAATACAATATAAGAAAAATAATAACAAGAAACAGTGGACAAACACTAAATACAGCATATGTTTGATAGAGTGTAAACCTTACATAAAGAGATGAGTAACTTTTTGGAGGTATATGTCTCAGAAAAGGCAATAAAAAGAAGAGCGATATGGATTACACAATAACCAGACAGGAATTTCAGTGGTTAGATAAATTTGACTAAAAAAGAGTAGTTATGTAGCAAAAACAGGATGTTCAGGTAGGATCATGGCATGGGCAGATCCAGTTGGTTTGAAAGAGTAGTTTTAGTTCTTTTTTAAAGCTTGTTGGTTGAGTGATGTTTCGGTTTTAGTAAGAGAAGATTTGTAAAGGAGATTGCCTATGTTAAGTTTAGCTGTATGTTTCTAGAGGGAATGCAAAATACAGGTAAGTGTATATACATGAGAGAAAAACCTTAGCAATAGCTTATATAAACATTACTTTGAAACAGTACATAGCTTATATAGGTATATACAGTGTTGAATATTCATTAGAAATAGACAGAAGCTTTTATATAGCAAAGAGAGATATAACATTGCAAAATATATTGTAATATTACCTGCGATTTTAAGCAATTAAAATGATGAAAAGAAGAGGTAGCTTAACTGTACAAACATTACAAAGGAGGGAATGTGGTTGATAGTGAAATGTAGTATAATATGTTTGCAGTAGAGCAATTAGTTTATGGAATTGGAGAGGGCATGTGATCTTATATCCCAAAATGTCTTACGGAAAGTGCTATGGCATTATGGGGTGACAGAGTCACAACCCAGTTCCATTTGGTCCCTGTAACTGAGGAGTTAGACTTTTATCCATAGTGTAAGTGTTAAGCTGAATATCTTCAGTATGGGCACAGGACTATGCCAGGGGTATATCTTGTCTCTTCTGTTTGTGATTTTCATGGGCAAGGTGTCACGGTACAACTGCATTTTAGAGACATTGGCATGGCATTTTTGCTATTTTCAGATAATATTAATCTATTGCAGATACAAAATGACACAGCCGAATATATAAAAACAAATAGTAAAGCTAGTGAAAAAAGCAAAACGCAAAGTTGCGCACGATATAAAAATTTAATCTCAAACAAATACTCTAGCGCCTCGGCAAACACAGCCTTCTTAGAGTTAATACAAAAAGAAAATAACTCTGCCATTAAATAGAAAACTCTAAGACCAATCATCAAATAATCAATTAAAACACTCCAGCTGTAGATACTTCCTTTACAAACGGGCTTTTCAATCACATTTTTTGCTCAAGCCCTGGGGCAACAATGTGCTAAATTTTAATATAAAGACTGTTTCTTTATAAAACAGCATATTTTTTTACCACAACAGTATCCTTCACATAAATTTGTTCTAAAATACAAGCTTATAGAACAGTATACACCCCTTCATGTGTCTAATATTAATCTATTGGCCTCAAGAGATTGCAATTTTCAGCATGCACCAGATGAATTTGCTGCTGAGCAAGAAGTGGCTGGGAAGAAAATTAACTCCTCTAAATCAAAGGCCACTTTTCTCTCGCAAAATCATTGGATTGTAATTGCAGTCTTTGGAATGGAAACTGACATAATAAATTTGGGGAAATTTATATTAAGAAAAAGTTTGTTGTATCTTAGAATATTATCCCTACTTTGAAGCACAGTGGCCTTGGATTTAGTTTATATACTGAGCAGGGATATGGGGGGGACCCGGCCTTCAATACTGAGCAGGTTGAAGGGGGTTGAAGACCTCCCTACAAAATGTTTTAATGGCGTTGCAACACATTTCAAAATTACCTGTTTAGGAGACAGAATCACAGTTTATCTTTCTTTCTTCTGGGACTCACAATATTGGATCTCAGATGTGATAGAGAGCCATGGCCCAGTAATAGGGGGCCCCAGAGAAGAACCATGACATGCTAGAGGGATTATATCATTTAGTTTGTCTAGAAAGGTCTGAGGATATCATAGAATGAATTTGGAATAGGGAAGTCTAGTCAACCCTGCTGAGTTTGTTCCTGCCAAGACCGTTGTCAGAGCAAGTGGTTTTCAAAACAGATGGAGGGTGGCTGGAATGCAAATGGTACCAGGATGAAAACAGTGTAAAATATTTAGATTTGACAATAGAGGGTAGAAAGGGAGAAGACATTTCTACTAAACTATGTAGTAAAAAACATAAAATAATATTTTCTTAGGAGAAACAAGTGCAAATCTACCATATTTAATACATGTTCTTATTTGTATGGAGAATAAAATGAACTAGAAGAACACTACTAGTGACATAAACTTTGAGAAAATGCCACAGAATATCAGAAAGATATATCGTTTGATTGAGTAGAGGGTTATAAAAGTTAAATAGAGTGAAAATTATATTATAATTTACTGATAAAAAAGAAAACGTGAACAATATAACTAGGAAGAGAATGTGAATAAAGATCTTTCAATGCAATCCAGACCATCACGCACAGGAGCAAGGAATATGGCTGAAGTGTTAACTAGTAGTGTACTAGTAGACTGAGAACAAAAAATGAAGGAAAAAAGTCCGTATACTGCAGTTCATAGGTTCATAGTTATATGCTAGGGTAATGAAGACCAGGCCCTTATAAGCCTAGCCGTGTATCCGACCCAATTGTGTCCCTATGTATCATGGACATTTGTTCAGAGGGGGTATGTTAGTTAGGAAGTTTTTAGAGGTTATGGGGGATATGTTAGTTTGGAGATTACTATCTGCCTCTGTCTGTCAGGGGCATAGGGTCCAGACCCAGGGTGAATTTTCAATTTCCCATCCATTGGTCAAGGTTACTCTTAAATAGGGTTAGGAATGGACTCTGCTTCACTTGGATGGGGAGCCTGTTCCAGAGTACAGGGATCCTCTAAGCCGCATATCTGTTTCTCCAACATGTCTTATTTATGTCACAAGCAAAAGTTAAATCATTAGCTCTAGTGGTCCTAATGCTGCTCATTTTACAGATGTGCAAAAGGTCCATCAGAGTTAAACCATTTCTTAAAGGCATCTTGTATTGCAGACCTCTGTGTTAGTAACATTTTAAGACAAAAATGACTGTACTTCTGTTCTTTTAAAGTTTCTTTCTTGGAAGGCATTGCTTTGGTTGCTTATAACTATCAGTGTTTCCATTTCTTAAGTGTAGAGGCCCTTGAAGTCAGGCTTCAGCAGTCCTTTTGGGATTCAGTGAAATCAGTCTTAATAATGACACAGAGAGATTGTTTCTGCTGAAGCACTCAGAAATGTATTAGTAGAGCTGTGATATTTATAATTGGTGAACTGCAGTGACATCACCTGATGACAAGACAGAACAAAGGATATGACCACTGGCGCACAGGTTGAGCAGTATGTAATATATGTAAGTTACCTTGCACTACATGCATATATTGAAAGTGGAAATTAATCAGGGTCATGCCTCTGCTGTTCTGTCTGTGTAGCAGTGGAAATGTATTTTATTATCTGTGAACAAACTTAGATTATCCTGGTGCATGTATTTACAGTTCACACCCTGTTATAATAGACAGAAGCTTTAAACAGTGGTTCACCGGTAACGTTGTCACCTCATTTGCATGGGTTTCCTCCATGTGCTCCGGTTTCCTCCCACAGTACAAAGACATGCGTCTGGAGTGTTTCTCCCTGGGCCTCCACAGCTTCTTTCCAAATCAAACTTTCCCGGTAAACAAATGTGAAATAAATGAACACTGTCCTACTTCACCAGATACTGGATAGATTAAGCATCTTAAAATACCAATCCATTAATTGTCAAATAGCTGCATAAATGGTTATACAATAGAAAATGAAATCTCCATCATGGGCAGAGTTAAGTGGATTATCATAGCTCTGTGTGTGTGACCCTGTTTGTTCAGTATTTTATGTTCCGGCATAAAGATTCAAAAGCATTTCATGTATAAGTGCCAGTGTCAGTGGCTGACCAGGTAGCACACTTGCCTTTGGCGCTGGAAGAGCAGATGTCTGTGGGTTCCATTCCTACTCAAGGTGATTGGATTAATTTTCAAATTGCTATCACTGCAGTGCAGCATTATGGCTAATACAGCAATCCTGACCGTACCATCCTTCACAGGAGATATCAAACTGAGGTCCTATCTGCTTGAGTTGGTGGTAGCTCATGTGGATGTAAAAGACCCACAGCACCTATCAGAAATAGTGGGAAAAGTTCCCTAATGTCCTGGCCAAATATACCCTAGTAGTATAAATACCACCTCATGTCTCCCTGAAAATAGGCCACAAGCCTAGTGGAACTAACCTCATCAACCAAGGATATATAAATAAAATAAATAACTGTGGATGGTTGTAAACATGGGACTATCATATCTAATGACCCCCAGGAAAGTCTTATGAGTATAGTAAATGGAATAAAGCTAATAAATTAGGTATTATATATTTTGGGACTTCAACTAATTTATCAGCATTTACCTTAGGAGACATCTTTAATATTGTACCTTTTCACAAAAACTTGTAAATAGTTTTTTTCCTAAATTTGTTATGCTCCCATACCACTTGAGCATTGACTGGGGGGACAAATGATCTATGTCCAGCTTGGTGGGGGGGGGGGGGCACCAAGCTGGACATAGACCATTTGTTCCTTTCCATTTGTTATATATATATATGATTTATTTTATTTTATATTTGTTTAACGGGAAAGTCCGAATGGACAAGAAGTCCATTTTCAGTGGAGGCCCAGGGAAAAAAGCTCCATATAAGAAACCTCAAATAACAATAACAATACATACATATCAAGGAAAAATGTACAGCATGAGTACATTTTAATATAGTATGAGTACATATTAATATAGTATGAGTACATATTCATACTGTATGTACAAAAACAGATTAAAAAAACAAGAACAGTAAATGTAAAACAGAGAAAAATATTTACGTCTTTTAATTAAGTGTAGACAGAGTAAGATGGGATATCAAATAGTGTAGAGACGAGAGAGGAGAGATACATTTTTTGTTTAGTTTATTAAAAATTACTTATTAACCTGGGTCATGTATGTAATCTCTCTCTCTCTCTCTCTCTCTATATATATATATATATATATATATATATATATGTGTGTGTGTGTGTGTGTGTGTGTGTGTGTGGGTATGTATGTATATATGTTGCTTGTGGATTCAGTTTTACAGTTTTAAAACACAGTTCTCAGACACTCTGAGTTCACTGTTTTGCAATACTGAAAATGTATATTAATAAATAACCTACATATTAAACTGATCTTTTCTATGAGATCACATTCCCCAGATACAGATTTACTGCAATATTTAATGAAATAATGTTAGGTATGAATGAAATCCCCATAAGAATACTGTACAGATGTGCTGTTTTCTTCATATGTCCAAGTAAACTTAAACTGAGAATCCGGGTGACAGGTTTGACCTGGAAACCATTTGGGGTGTCAAGAACTGAAAGTGTATCAGATCCTGGTAATAGCTGTTTATTCATTTTTTTAATAATATTAACCACATGAGTTACCATGGGATTTTCTTATTTAGGAATTTGATCAAATTCCAACATCCATGCATCATTTTTATGGTTTCTCTAACATTTTTGAGAATGTTGTATCCTTTGTGCTGGGGATGAAGCCCTTTGGGCATTTTTATCATTATTTCACAATCACTACTTTTGTCTGCTCCAAGTGACCAAAAATAATATATCATTTTATTAATACCTTGGCATTTCTAGTTCATTAAGATCATACATATTTAGTGCTTTAGCTGAAAGAAAAAGTGAAATAATGCACCCATTCCTTTTCTTAATTCATTCACACTATATATGTATATCTATATGTCTCAATACGCCTTATATTTCTTCCCGACCCCTTACTGAGCTCCTACCTGACACCTTCTAGCGTTGAGAGTTGAATCTTAAGGTATGCCTTCTATTATTTTAACTTCAGTATTTAGTTTTTATTTTTTTGTAGAACTTGACTTACAAGTATTTAAATGTTATTGCTATTCTCTCTTGTACCTTGTATATTTCTATGAAGAATAATTTTTTATTGTTAAAAATCACTGTGATTTTATCTGTACTGGAGCTTTTCTCCCCGGGCCTCTGCTGTAAATGGATATATGTCCAGTTAGACTAGCCCGGTCAACAAATGTAAAATAAAATAAATAAAATAAATATTCAAGGGTGTACAACAAGTATCATTCAATAGAAACATTCATACTTGCCTTAAAAATACCATAGTTCTACTCAGGGAACTTTTATGGGTACTGCACTTCTGGGAAACTTCCATTACATTTTCTAAATTCATTTTTTTGGCATCTGCAGCTGATGACTACTCCATGTATAGCTACAGGTACTGTTTTCCTTACCGTAATGCTGCCACTGCTAGTCCCTTCTATCTGCAGTGATCCAAAACTGTCTGGTGCCACCTGTATTTAACTAGTTTTTTACCACTGATTTTGTGTTTTAATTATTAGTTTTGATGTCCCTTCCTTACCATAACATCATGATTACAGGAATCAAGCACCTTAGTCTTGCAGACTAGTTTCTTTCTGTAGTGGTGGTGTTACCTCCAAGACCCTCACCTTATTCACTATAGTCTATTGTAAGACTACCAGCCAGCTCTTTTGTCTCTACTTTCTGGCTAATACTTTCTATCCTTTGTTTTATAGCACTTCTTTATTACCAAAGGTGCCCTTTTACGCATCCTACTTTCTGACGGCTGTCATATGTTAACCACACTGCACCTCATTCCATAAAAACACAGACTCCAGCCTTGTGTCTAGATTGTAATGTTTCATGTTCCATCAGTCACCAGTCATTTAAGGCTTCTAATTTCATATCATAAGTTATGGGATAAAGGGATAAAGCACTGACTATGAACTACTCGACCCCGGGGTCGATTAGTCACTCGGGCATCTGACAGAGCAGTAAGAAGGGAGGAGTTTTCCATCCCTGGGAGGGTGGGCTATCCTGGAGGAGCCTCCAGGGGTGCTTTCTAGGGGAGGCTAGGAACATCATAGTTTTAAAATGATCAACATTTACATTAAGTGACTTCTAAATCATGGCTGATGAATATTTATAGTTAGAGCTATTCCATGCAATGATTATATGCCCTGTTTTTTTTTTTTTTGTTAACTAGTCAGTTATCATATGTGTATTTGTAAGCATGCTATAATTCTAGCATATTTACAAAGTAAACTACAACAAAGGTTTCCTTTTGTTTAGCTATCTGAATATCACTAAGATTCCAAGACAGAATGCTTCAATCCTGCACAAACAATCTCTAAATGCCTAACAAATTAGAAGTAATGGAGAGTGTCAGTATCACTAAAGAATAAAAAGAAGGAGTCATGCAATACTCTATGGCAGATCGAGTGCTATAGAAATTCTAACCAAAATACATTCCTGACATTATAATTTTGAAATACCCTTGTAAAATATAGGGCGTAATCCTATCTACCATACCTACTGACCCTGGATGCAATAGCTAAAGCCACAATTACTTCTACACTTACAAAAGCTAAGTAATAACACAACACCCTAAATAACAGTATACGCTGTTTACCATAGTCTGGCTAGCTCTTGCTGCTAAAATAAATAGTGTCCACAACATCTAGTCTACACATATACGAAAACAAAGAACACTTAGCATATTGTTAAAGATGCACTCTTTGGAAAATATCCTTAAAAAATTATAACAAAATGTATTATAAAAATACGTGCAGTAATAACTAACACACCACTCTGATCCAACAACCAAGCGCTCATAAATATAGAAAAACCCAAACTTTTGGCTGGCGAGATGCTTTACTCCTTTACCATCGCAAAACTTTGGAACTGTGGAACTCCCTCCCCCCAACACCTAGATCCACCCGCTCAGTAACCCTCTTCAAGATGTCTCAGAAACGACACATCTCCTCCTTTTTGCTGTGCACATGTGCTAACACCACATCTCATATAACCTAACTTCAACCATCACAGCTATTTCCATCCCACTCTACTACTCTGGCATCCTCCTTCCACATCCACCTGTCTTTTTACTTACTTTGCCTCTCCATCCTTTCCACTTCCCTCTTCTACTAACCCTCATTGTCCTTCCATTGATCCCTCCTGTCTACTTCCTTCTCTTTCTAACCCTTATGGACCTACCATTGAACCAGGTGAGACATTCAGGTACTCTTGCAGGCTACATTAATATCATACTGCCACTTATATCTCAACAATATACACCGACTTTGCTGATTCTTGCAACAGGACTCATATAGCCTATCGCTCAGCTATTACACCTACTAAACGTGTGAAAAGTACCTAGTCTCTAATTAACTCCTATATCTGCTTTGCACCCACTGCATGAGGTGTCCTATTTAAATTTTGCTAGCTGAAAACTACTCATATAGAATGTTCTCATGTATATACTCTGTATTGGTTGTATAATGTCTTTGATTTGAGAATGATTACTTACGTACTGTTTTTTCACCAGTTGTATAAGCTGCCAATAATATGTACTAAATGTCTTTATTAATGTAAATTCTGTATTGTATGTGAAATGTCTTATATGTGGAGCTTTTCTCCCCAGGACTCCACTGAAAATGGGTACTTCTGGCCCAGCTGCACCATCCCGGTAAATAAATGCAAATAAATAAATAAATAAATAAATAAGTTGTTGCTTTTTTGCAATACGTTCTTAAAGGTGCTGGCAGTATTTAAATTTGTTCTTCTATTAAGATCAAGAATACCTGTGGTGAGTTATCAGCATCTGTCATTCCGGAAAAATTATTTATTTATTTGATTTGTTTACTGGGATAGTCCACTGGGCCATACAGTGCCTATTTTCAGTGGAGGCCCAGAGAGAAAAGCTCCACATTAAAGTACACAGTACATATAACTATACAGTACATATAATTAACAACATACAGTATTCATATGATATACTTCATACAGTATGCAGAATCTACATTCAGTATGCTTACAGTAATTCAAATACAATGGAAAAACATGGTAAAACATACTATGCAGCTGGTGCAGCTGCTAAATAGAAAGGGCATGGAGAAACATCTGGATCATATGATAGGTTAGCCTAACTAGGATAAAGATATGTACAGTAGAATAACTGCAGGTTGTAACATAACAAGTTAGGAAAATTAAGTAGCCACGTGAGTATCTTAGGTTCCTGTTACACAGTCGGAATAATCAAATACTTACAAAATAAGTTATTTATAAAATACAGTAAAATAAATGCAAGTTGTGATATAGTAGTAAGTTAGGATAATTATATACCCATGTGACTGATTTAAGTTCCAGTTACACAGTCGGAATAATTAAGCAGTCATAAAGTCGTAAGTATAAGTATGAGTGAGCAGATATAGCAGAAGTACTGGCAGAGTAGTTAAAGTCATGTATAGAGATATATAGAGTAATACAGAGGAGAAATTAAGGAAGGTGAGAGTAGTAGTAGAAGGAGGATTTAGGTAATAGGAAGTGTAGATTTTGTACACGTGCACTGCCATAGAGAGGAAAGGTGCTGTTTCAGCAATCTCTTAGAGAGCTGTGCTGCTGGTTGACCTGATAGATGCTGGGTTTAAAACCATTAAAGAGTCCAAATATGAACATGGTAGGCCATTCTTCCTATGACGTGTAATATATATCTGAGTCTTCCCAACTTGAGGGAATACCCCTTAATTTTAAAAGCACAGTCTGTAGTGCCTTCATTCCTGCTTAAGTTTTTAGATTTATAATATTTATTTATACCTTCACCCCCTCACATCAGCTAAAATAGGTAACACTATAACTTAAGGGTAAGTCAAGCATGTCAGCTTATAAAAATGCTTATTTGTTAAGTCATAATTATTTTAAAAGTATTCTCATTTAGTAGCACATAGTGAGGGAGGAACCTCTGGTTTCCACTTCCCAGAGAATTTAAAAAGTTTGTTATTTGCTGGTTTTGTAGATCTACTGCATTATATTGTTTCCACACTTTCCAGTGAAAAATCATCTAACAGTATTCCAGTCTTTAACAACATATTCAGTCATATTTACAGTCCTCACTATAAACATGCATGTTTTCTTCTAAGCTCTCCCTGTTTTAACTAGTTTGTTAGCTTCATTGAAAGTTAATAACTGTTCTTTTTCTGGCACCTGTTTCAGAGGACACTAAAAATGTATGACATCACTAAAAATATATATTTTTTCTGCTTTTCCTTTTTTGTTTGTAGCATCCTTGGATAATGTATATCATTTTAAAATAATTAATGGGTGCATACCTTTTACTTCTCCACCTTCTTCTTTTGTATTTGTGTTGTATCAGGGAATTTTTTTTTATTTATACAACAGGGAATGACTTATACAAATATCTACCTTTTAACTGCGTTTTGCTGCTTTTAGATATGTACTTCATAATGAAGCAGTTCTATTCAAATCTGTGCCAGTCATAATTTAGTTCTTGATATTTATTCTGCTACACTTATTCTGAGAATTGCTTCTTGCAAAAAAAAATGCTCTGATCGGGAAAAAATTGTTTCAAAAATGGTACTTTCCTACAAATTTTGTGAAAGAATAAGGCAAACATTTTACTTTTTATACAAGGGATGTATAGTTGTGTAAGCTGAACTTACCATAACAGTAGATGTTTAAATTATCACTGCTGTAGTAGCCTTAACTATATGGATTATATCCTGCTAAAGCTATGAATAGCAGGCCAGCTTCCAAAGCTTCAGGCTACCTTCCACATGCCCAAATTGTCATGCAGCTAAGTTTGGGTGCAAAGCACTTCAGAGCTTTCCTGTCAGCAGAGAGAGGGAGGCTGATCCCATGTCCACACCCTAGCAAACCCACCAAAAAACAAGGGTGATGGAGGGAGGGAGTGGCTACTACAGCAGTGATCATTCGAACATCTGCTGTTATGGTAAGTTCAGCAACTGTAGAATGTTCTTTATATTGATCACTGCTTCAGTAGCCTTAACTATATGGGTAGATTATCATAGCTAACTGTATTTGGGAGGAGGAAGGACAGGGGTCTAGGATCCCTTGGAAAATGGTCCTAGCAAAACATATCTAAACCTAGAGAAGCAATCAAGCTTATAGCACTTTGTAAAAGTATGTTTAGATGACCAAGTAGTAGATTCTAGACTACTTCTAGAATTCAGCCATTTCCAAAAAGCCATAGATGAAGCCAAGGCCCTAGTAGAGTGGGCCTTGACCTGCCTTGGAATAGATTTGTTATGGAGAGTATAACAAAAGGTAATAGCCTTAGACAACCATTTGGAATTGGTCTGTTTTGACACAGGTTGTCCCTTCCTCTTACCTTCACAGGAAGTGAACAACTGATCCAAAGATCTGAAAGATTTAGTTCTGTCAAGATAGTACCTGAGTTGTGTGTGGGCATACGAGTTACGGAGTATCCTTTCTCCTGCATTTTAATGTTCAGGAAAGAAAATGGGGAGACAGATAGTTTGGCTTAAAGTAAACTTGGATACTACTTTAGACATAGTTCTCAAGGAAACCCTGTCCTTATGAAAAATGAGATAGGGTTGACTCATCATATGAGCTTGCAACTCTGAAACCCTTGTTGCAGAGATTAGAGCAATCATTAAACTTGTTTTCCATGTTAAGATCCTCATGTCAGCCAGACTAGCTATTTAAGATGGAGCAAGTATTAGCTTTGCTAACACAAAATTAAGATCCCAAGGAAGGGCCACCAGTTAACTTGGAGGCCTCTTATGCAAACTCTCTTTCAATAACATTTTGACATGAGACTGCCTTGAAGGAGTAGAATCCATGGGCAGACATGTTGACATGCCTGATAAATGAACTTTGATAGAAGAATAATAAAGAACATAGGTTAATAACTTACACAAATACTGTAAAACCAGAGAGAGAAAAACAGCCCTGAATGGCTACTGGTTATGGTGTTGACACCAACTAGAAAACCTTTTCAATTTGACAATATATAATTTTCTCATAGCAGGCTTTCTTACCTCCGTTAATACCTACTGCAAGTCCTAGGAAGACAGGTGCCAAAAAGGAATTAGGACCTTATCATGAAAAGGATAGATCTCAGGGTATATCAAACACCCCTGTTCCTGTGTGAGTGGATCCATCCTGTGAGGAAGCTTGTGGTAACTGCCCCTGGCCATTTCCAAAAGATGGGAGAACCATGGCTACCTCAGCCAGAAGGGAGTCACCACAATGATCCTGGGGGATTCCTCCTGAATCTTCAGAAATATGCTGGATATTAGTGGAAAGGGTGGAAATGCATACAGGAACAGTCCTATCCAAAAAAAAAAGAAAAGGCATCTGTCTTCCAGGCCTTCTTGCATGGAATCATGAAACAGAAATTTGCCAGTTTGTTGTTCAGAGAGAAGGCAAAGAGGTCTACTTCAGGAACTCCCCAAAGATGGATCAAATCACGGAAGACCCGTGATCTAGTTTTCAGTTGTGAGGTTCCTTCCTGGTCCTGTTCAGCTTGTCTGCCACTCAGTTTTGCTCTGACAGGATGTAAGATGTCTGTACATTGAGATTGTGCTGTGAAACTACATCCCAAGCTAACATGGCTAGTCTGCAAAGGGGGTACAATCTAGTCCCCCCTTGCTTGTTGATGTACCACATGACTGTTGAGGCCCTGGGGACCAAAGATAATTCAGACAGTTGAGTACTTTGATCAGGGCAAGCATCTCCTTGATATTCATGTGCTTGCATGTGTCTTTGGTAGCCCACACCCCCTGCATTTTTATCCCTCCAATAAAAGCCCCCCAAGCAAAGTCCAAAGTGTCTGTGGTGACTAACTGCTTTGGACCAGGGATGGGGAAGGGGAGACCTGGATTTAAGGATATTGGTTGACTCCACCAAAAAAAAAAATGTCTTCTGATAAACCCTAGTACTGGGATCTAAAAATATAAAGGGTGTTGATGCTGGGTCCAAAACGATTTCAGATACCAATGTATCTTTCTCATGTGAAGTCTTGCCGGGGTATCATGAGAATCATAGATGTCATGAGACCCAAACTTCTGCGGTATTTCATCACAGTGACCCAAGTCTGAGTGGAAAACTCTGCAAAGGTAAGCAAGTCATCTCAGTATTGAAAAATGTGGATACCCTGAAGGCTGCAATGAGCTATAATTGGAGCTTGACACTTTGTGAACATTCTTGATGTAGTGGATAGTCCAAAGGGTAAGGCAGAGTACTGATGATGTGATCCAGATACATGAAACCTTAAGAACCACATGAAGGCTGGATGAATAGGGATGTGGTGATAAGTCATCTTCTAAGTCTAATGTTACCAGGAAAGTCGAAAGAGGAAAATGAAGTAACAGGTTGAGAAATTACATCCTTTTGAAATTGGGCACTATCTCACAAACAGGTTTAGGAAAGAAAGATCCAGAACTGGTCTCCAAACATTTTATTTCTTTGGCACTAGAAACATCTTTGAATAAAACCCCTTCCCTGTCTGGGATGGAGGAACTGCTTCTATCGTTCCTTGGGACAGCATGTAATGAAGAACGGAAGGCAACAAGTGTCTGTTCTGCAAGATGTGGAATGACCCTCTGGAATTTCCTCCCACTGCTGTCTGTAGCCCTAGTGAATGATTTTCAGCACCCATTTATCTGAAACAATCCATTGCCAGAGATAAAAATGGAGATTCAGACTTTCTGTAAGAGAATAGGGCTAGGGTGGAAGGGAGTCACATGGTCACTTGAATACTCATTCACACTTGGATCATCCTTGGTTTTGGAAGGTTTGACACTTTTTTGGAACCCCTTTGCCACTTCTTAAATGTATGTTTACCTGAATTCCATTGAGACTATTTATCAAATGTAGTTGAGGAGAAAAAAAAATCACTTAAGCAATTTGAAAAAGGAGGGCTGAAAAATCTTAAGCCTTCCCTGGATCAACTTGTCCCTTTCATCACTCTTTTTGATCATGACTGCAGCAGACAGGCCAAACACTAAATTGCTATTTAAGGGGGAATATAAAATGTCATTTTTTAATCTGTGAGGTTCTGAGAATACAGCCAAGCAAACCTCCTTAAATAGTACCAGTGGCCAGAGCCATGGAAGAAGTATTGACATAA